>NC_136962.1:6287746-6332746 GCF_032717465.1 Coenobita brevimanus | reverse complement strand
ATTTATCTGTCCATATATCTATCTCGTTATCTATCTATCTGTCCATCTTTTTATCTATCGATCGATCTATCCATCCATTCATCAATCCTCTACCTCTATATATTTATCTGTCCATCTGTCTATCTATCTATCTGTCTATCTATCTATCTATCTGTCTATCTACTCACGTCCTCCCACTGGTGATACGTTCCTGTTTCAATCCTTCCATCGGGTCTTCGCTTAGGCAGTGACGTCACGGCCTCTCTCTCTACCTCTATCACGCTGAGAGAGAGAGAACATAAGAACATAAGAACATAGGATAACTGCAGTAGGCCGGTTGGCCCATGCTAGGCAGCTGCTAGAAGAGTAACTGAACTACTAGAATGAGATAAGGATAGCAAAGAAGAGAGAGAGAGAGAGAGAGAGTTGTTATGTATAATTTAACGTTCGGTAAGATTGTAGATAGATAAATAGATAAACAGACATATATATATATATATATATATATATATATATATATATATATATATATATATATATATATATATATATATATATATATATATATATATATTTATATTATGTGACCGACTCTGGGCATAGGCTTCACAGCCTGCTTTCAAGGCCCAGTAGCCCTCCTACATACCGTGCACCTCTACAGTACATGTCACCACTTCGGCGCTAACACCCACCGTCCATATTGAATACATGCTAGGACTGTCTCATACAGGACTGGTGTATTGGTATTAGCGGGGGTATTTTTATGGCACTAACACCCACCGTCCATATTGAATACATGCTAGGACTGTCTCATACAGGACTGGTGTATTGGTATTAGCGGGGGTATTTTTACGACATGTCGGCGGGTCTTCTGGTAGATCAGTAAAGTCTGCATTTATGAAATTCAAATCCTTAAACTGTTCCCTGCCCCAGCGGGGATTTGAACCTGGGTCCGGTAGGACTGCAGGCCAACTCTCTACCGATTGGGCCACCGCCTCCCCCCAAATAGATACATGCATACACACATACCAAGTACATACATACATACACATAGTTATAAACACAGACAGACAGATAGATAGATAGATAGATAGATAGATATACAAATATAAAGACAGACAGACAGATAGATAAATATAAATATACACACAGACAAATAGATAGAGATATAAAGAGAGAGAATTATGTTGTCACTAATATATTTTCTCTCTCTCTCTCTCTCTCTCTCTCTCTCTCTCTCTCTCTCTCTCTCTCTCTCACAGTGTTTAGTAAGAGTAAGATATTTTCTCTAATTTTCTCCCTCCTTCTCTTCCTGTCTCACTCTCTCAACTCTCACGCTGCCTCGCTCTTTCACTTACTCATTCTCTCTTCTTTTTCGTCAAACATTTAGCAAGATTCGGTTCTCTCTCTCTCTCTCTCTCTCTCTCTCTCTCTCTCTCTCTCTCTCTCTCTCTCTCTCTCTCTCTCTCTCTCTCTCCTTTAAATAAGCTTTTCAGTTCAGTTTTCACAGTAGACGCCAATGACACCATCGAAGAGCATCAAATATCAGTCCAAAACGCAGTAACTATTATGCATATTAGCAGTAATGACGTGAGAGATAAACTTAATAAAATGAACAGTAATAAGACTCCCGGCCCAGACAGTTTCTACCCTAAAATACTGAACAATGTGGTGGATGTAATATGCAGTCCTCTAACATGTATCTTTAACAAGTCCCTACAACAAGGAAAGGTTAACGTGACTCCTATATATAAAAAGGGCAGTAGAGATCAACCAGGTAATTATAGACCAATTAGCCTAACCTCTGTCTTGGGAAAGATCCTCGAATCATTAATTAGAGGTAGGATAGTTGAGTTCCTAGAAACTAATAACGTAATTAGGAACAGCCAGCATGGCTTTAGAACGCGGAGATCATGCGTGACAAATTTAATTGAGTTTTACGAAACACTTTAAAATGAATGATTGTACACACAGCAAAAAAACTATCGTTACAGGGGGGTCCGATGTGTTTCATACTGAACAACCTGGCTGTCTCGCTAGGGTTGGTAAGCCTGACAGTGGGTGAGTTGCCAAATAGGACGAGGTAGAAATATGCATGGGAGAAGCAATGGATATAGCTTATAATAAATATGCAACAAACACACGCAGGGATACCAATGGAGGAGGCTGTTATCAAAAACCTTCATTCGTGTGTCATTTTATATCGCGCAGAAGGTGTAACGATAGTTTTTTTGTTGTGTGTACCAGGTCACTTGATATAATCTACTTAGACTTCCAGAAAGCCTTTGACAAAGTGCCACATGATAAACTAATGACAAAAGTAAGATCACTTGGAACTGACGGAAATATTCATAGGTGGATACATTGCTGGTTAAGTGAGAGAAAGTAACGAGTCATTATAAATGGAATGGAGTCAGACTCGGCTCCAGTGACCAGTGGTGCTCCTCAGGGATTGGTGTTGGGACCCGTCCTATTTTATTACATATATTAACGATATCGATGTGGGCCTAAACAACTTCATTTCTAAATCTGCGGACGATACAAAAATCGGCAACACTATGTTAACTGAAGAAGACAGAATTAGCCTTCAAAATGACCTTAACAAAATTGTCAGCTGGTCAGAAAAATGGCAAATGCCCTTCAGTGTAAGTAAATGTCAGGTACTGCAAAGTGGGAAGAAAAACAAAAGGTATGATTACGAAATGAAGGGCCAAATCATTAGCAAGTCCTCACTAGTTAAGGATCTAGGCATACTAATTTCAAACAACCTAAAATGTTCAATTCAATGTATCTCTGCTGCCAATAAAGCCAACAGGGCCCTAGGCTTCATCAAAAGACATTTTACATATAAAAGCAAAGATATTGTAATCCCAGTATACAAAAGCATAGACAGGCCACACTTAAAGTTTGCAGTGCAATTTTGGGCGCCTCACCTAGTTAAAGATATAGAAATACTGGAAGCTGTCCAGCGTAGGGCTACCAAGTTAATCCCGTCCCTGAGGAACAAACCATATCTTGAGAGGCTCAGGGAATTAAACTTATTCTCTCTTAGAAAACGGAGACTCAGGGGACAGCTGATTGAATGTTTTAAGATTCTGAAAGGCTTGAGTAACATTGATTCAGGCAAGCTATTCACAGTAATTGCCGAGACTGTAACTCGAGGAAATGGTATGAAGTTGCAAGCAAGGAGGGCTAATCTTGATACAACCAAAAACTTCTTCACTTACTCTGTTGGAATAAACTCCCTGGGAATGAGATTGAGGGCCGTTTTCACAGTCGTCCCTAACCTTTTGGGCCCGAACGTGTGCCGGGCCCGAACCAAAAGCACCTTTGGATTTCACAGTCGCTCTGAATGGCTGTCGGGAGCTTACTAACGGGGGGACGTTTGCCCGTGTTGATGCGGTAGGGTTGGTAGTTCTGGGTGGCGAAAACACTTTCCATATGTAGAGAATATTTAGAAATTGGAATGTAATGAATGTGATGAATAACATGGCTGGAAAATCCACTTCACACAGTTCTTACTAATATATTCAGGATTGAAGATATTCGTAAGAATGCAGCAAAAATAACGAATAGGAAACGTCATCGGAATGAAGAGCTAACTAACAGCAACCTCACAACGCTTCTACTTGAAATCGGAAGTAAGCTGACTCCCTGATGAATGCTATGTATTGCAAAAAAAGGCTTAAGTAAAAATAACCATGAAGTAACATGTATAACGTCTAATGAGTGATGGTGTGGTTTATTAATGGATATAGTATTAATACATGAACATTTTCTTTTCTAAGTGAGGTGTTAGCTACATCAATTTTTACATCGGGCATCAGATATTAGAATTTTCATGAAAATATGCATCAGACAACGATTCTCGTATTTCTTTCGGGTCCGATTGTTGTGGAGGCTCCACCAGTCTGCGAAAGGCTAGTATTCGGATACATAGTAGAAAGTCTCATAAAAATACACAAACATATATATTTTTTCAATACCGAGTGTGTTTTTTACCCCAGAAATATTACATTGGGTATATAATATTGAAATCTTAATGAAAATATGTTACATGTAATTATTCTTTTACTTTTTTACTTTCGGGACCGACTGTTGGGGAGGCTGCGGGTCCCCCAAGAATGTTCCAGTAATTTGTTCGGGCCGTCCCGAATGCCGTCCCCATCAGAGGCCTCGGAAGGCTGCTTGGGGGCGACTATGAAAACGAAAACGTGCGTTCAGAGGCGAGTAGGCTGTTGGGGACTGCATTGGGGACGACTGTGAAAACGGCCCTGAGAGTGGTACCAAAAAATATTTAAAAAGAGACTGGACATGTATCTCGACGCCATTGGTATCGTTTAGTTAGGATGGAGCAGTTATTGCATATTCGCGTCTACATTCATCTGTCTTTTAAACACAATACACCTAAACTAGTAATCAACACAGACAATATTTTGGGCAAATATAATAAATATTGTATTCATCTGTTTTATATGAAAAAAAAGTCAGTAAAAAAAAGTCCATGCATAGGGGAAGTATGTGACTGTATACCTAAATTTTCCATTTTCATATTATTTTCCTTTCTGCCGATCCTATAAAATTCCTTCAGGTTTTTCTTTCCTGCAAGGTATTACTTCCTCTCTTGTTTCCTGTACGGCAAATGCCGGAGGGTCTGGAGGGTGGGGGAGAGAGCCTTCTGCTGTGCTATCCTTTTCTTCTGCTACAATAATTATTATAGCACTGTATTAGTGTTAAGGCCGGACCGCCTCGTAGGGACCGTATGGTCTGTGTATCTATGTAACTCTATGTAACTCTCTCTCACCTTTGAATATCCGACATCATCACAGTATAATTCACTCCTTGCTGGTTGAGTGTTTGGGCGAGCGTGTTGGTGTAGTTGGGTGGGACTCTGGCATCCACCCACTCATCCCCTCCACCCCACAAATCCACTTCTGTCCCGAGAGACGAGATATTGAGCCCTGCCCTTTGGATTCGCCAAAGCTGGTGTCTGTTGGGGAGAGAAAGCATTGTTTTTTTTTGTGTGTGTGTGTGTGTGTGTGTAAGGGCACCAAAATATAACACACTGCATAATAGCTAGTAACGTGTGTATATAATATAGAAGTTAGATGAAAGTCGTGCCTAGGCGAGAGGGCTAGAGGAAACAGCGATGCACATTCTCAGTTAAGGAATTTCACCCACAGCACAATGACGCCTGATCGGAAACTCCCCAGGCTCGGGAAGGTTCCACACCCCCGTGCCCTTACACGTGACACGACCAGTCCTATACAGGGGAAACGGGAGAGACAGGGCAGAAGGGGTTTAGGAGAGAAGAGAGGCAGGGTGAGGAGAGGCAGGAAGGAGTGCGTGGGATTAGCCAGTATAAAACCATCCTTACCTCAGTACTGCTTGTGAACCCCTGACTCATTTGTGTGTGTGTGTGTGTGTGTGTGTGTGTGTGTGTGTGTGTGTGTGTGTGTGTGAATTAAACCCCACAGAAGCAAAATATAAAAAGCTATGACAAATTAGTGTATGAGTCTCCTTGGTTACTAGTCAAATACTTCTCCAGTCTGACTACACCTGGCCATCAACTGAGCCAAAAAGGGTTAGGGATCTTTGCCAGGCTAGAGTGAACGCATTGTAGTTGTCCATCTCTGAATCTCCTTGGTTACTAGTCAAATCATCCCTAAAACAGTGGTTCCTTATCAGAATTATTGTCTTTTTAATAATTGCAAAAGGAGAGAGAGAGAGAGAGAGAGAGAGAGAGAGAGAGAGAGAGAGAGAGAATAATTGAATCATTGTCCAGCATCTGGATCGATTTAGTTCATGCTAGAGAGAGAGAGAGAGAGAGAGAGAGAGAGAGAGAGAGAGAGAGAGAATAATTGAATCATTGTCCAGCGTCTGGATCGATTTAGTTCATGCTAGAGAGAGAGAGAGAGAGAGAGAGAGTGAAAAGTAGTGTGAGACGAGTATCTGATTCTCTCTCTCTCTCTCTCTCTCTCTCTCTCTCTCTCATTGACGAAACTTCAAAATAACCAAGAGATATATTTAAAGATAATAAAGATAAAACTATGAGTTCTATTATAAAAACCATCACATTGCCTTTACCAGTAATTTCGAAACTGAATTTTTGAGCAATTTGATATATTAAAAAAAAATTAAATGGGTTATAATAGTGACAAACAATACCCCCTCACCCATGATATGTAGTGGTGAAGTTGGAGGAGACTAAAAGTCCCCCTACAAGGAGAAGGAGGAACGACGTCTGTACCCCCTTCATGCTTGTAGGTGACTGAGCTTCTTGCAGCAGTGCTGCCAGATGCTCTGGTTCAAACTTCCCCAGATCTGAAGGGCAAATTCCCCAAATTGAAAAGAAATTTCCCATTTTTTAAGCTTCCATTTGTAATTAATATGTTAATGTTATGAGTTATATCTGTAATAAATGTTTTTATACATGAATGATATGTTGTGGGAAAAGAGAAGCATTCATTGCACGCTACTGTACTAGTATATAAAATCCTCTTTCATCGCACATTCTGTTCATAATATTGTATGCAGAACATATAATCTTTGTTCCAGTTGTGAGCATCAACTCACACAGACCAATTTATACTCGTACAGTAATGTAGGGTGGGGGAGGGAGGATTGCGGGGACTAGAATAATGAAAAAATATATATATATATATATATATATATATATATATATATATATATATATATATATATATATATATATATATATATATCACATGAGTTGGTTTGTCTTTGGTTTATTTAATACAAGCCGAAAAGGGCGGACCTTTTCAGTTAGCTCCTGCGGAGGTTGATTGGGCCTTCGGCCAATATACCTTATATAACTTTTCAACATACAATTAATCCTAATAAATTATATACCAAAACACTCCCTGGATCATGCTGATTCAGACAGTGTATCATATGTGGGGAAGACCCTGAAGGAGCCGAGTTTATAGGTAACAAACATACAAACACTCGCCTTTATTATTATAGATGACCTTAATGCTTTAAGAAGTAAAATAATTTGTCACAAAAAATCGTAACGCCTTGTGGCAACTAAAATCCTTTTCATCGTACTACTTAGTTATACCATTTTCTTATAATATAAACCTATATATTTTAACTTTATAAAGGAAGGACATTCTGTTCTTTCCTGTTCACTACTATGAACACTCCATCATTCAGCACTTAAGATAATTCTGACATTTTACAATAACATGCCTTTAAACAGTAGCTACTGTCTTTTATAAACATTTCAGTCTGAATCACTCTGTTTAGCGTCACACATTACTTTCTGATCTCATACGTCTAATAAGGGTGTTGTCAACTGGCAAATTGAAACAAGGATCCTCTTTCAGGTAGCACTGACTGCAGTAATCCAACTAATGTTTTTGTTGACAGCGAATTTGTTTTGTTTTGTATTGTTTACCCCCTAGAGGGGTTGTGATTACCCTAAAATTACCCTAGAATGGAAGCATTGGAGTCGCAATTTGTACCCGTACGTTTCCTGTGAGCCCTCGTCCTTGTCCAACCAGCAGAGTTGCTGGTCTTATTCCCGTATACTACGTGTCTAATTTAGTCCAACTCGACTAATAACAGAACAAAATTGACAAGTTACAAACTACACAATTGCCAAAAAGGCATTGTCACCGTGAATGTAGAATGTTGTAATTAAAAAGTATACTAAATACCTTAGATACTGTTTAGCTTTTTACCTTTAAAATCTCATTTCCTTAGATGAACCAGTTATGGTAAATGCACGATCCTTTTTTTTTTCTTTTTTTTTTAATGAAGATGATAGATAGATAGATAGATAGATAGAAGTATTACGTAACTATCAAGAAAGATATTTGGTTCACAGTGAAAACTCCCCAAATTTTGAAGGAAGATTTAATGCACAGTAAAAATTCCCCCAAATTGGACCTGAATTCCCCATTTCCCCATCAGTACCACGAATTCCCCAAATCTAGGGATAATTCCCCATGTTTGGCATCACTGTCTTGCAGGGATTTGAAAATTGGAAATTCTCGGATCCGAGGTTGTCGCACTGCGCCCCCAAGATTATCGTACAGCTATATATTTTCCAAAACTTAAGGACATTTCTGCCATTTAGTGCATCAATACCATTATTACAGTTTATTTTGACAATGAAAAAAATATATATGTAATACCTTAGCTCTATACCGTATGATTTCTTCTCTTACCATATTCTAATTCATGGAAGAAGAAATAATTCGCTAAATTACATGGGATGTCATTTTATTTTAAACATGGACAAAAAAATAAAAATTTCACCATTAAAACTAGCTATGAGTCAAGGATTCAGCAACGCCTGTAGCCAATGAAAACCCTGTGTACATTTACCTATCTTGGTATCTTCCTTCTTTTGGTCTAGCGTCAGCAAAACCTATCAGAGAGGCTAACACGTCATATATGAGGTCACGCCGCCGCCTCATGACTCCAGTCTAGTGTTTCTTTTCGGCTAGGTGACCCTAACCAATGAGAAGCTAGCTTTATGATTGCTGATATCCTTATTTCATTTCTATTGGCTCTTTGTCCAGCAAAACTAGACTGTTCGACGGAGCTTAACCAGACACAGGTGTAGCTGGGATTATCGTTAATTACCACTACCACCCCGCTGTCGTAACTCTCCTAATCCAAGTTGCCTGTCTGTTCCTTTTGTACTGCTTATTCTCTTGGCCATAGTCATATTGCCCATGTCCAGTAGTGCACAGAAAAAGATGATGAATTGAATATTACTCCTACCTTGACAAAACAATTCATATTTGGCTAAAGTGCCAATGAGTGGCACACTGTGGCACTCCTTACACCTCTGTTTATCATACACATATAAACACTTCTTGTTTTTTTTTCCTTACCCTCTCACACTAAGGCTTCCTATCTTTCCATACCCTATCTTTTTGCTTTCTTCGGCAAATCTTCCCATTCCTTATTTCGTATTTTCAGCCTTCTTTCTCTTCCCACTAATCCCCCGACGCCACCAGCTCTCACCATCCCTGAGTCCTCCCCTCCCTCCTCCCCTCACCACCAGCATCCCTGTCCTCCCAAGATTAAAGGCATATCCCCCAACCCAACGGCCTCTGTCCCTCCCATGTCCACCTGTCTCTCTCCTTCCCCCACCTTATGAATAAAAATATATAAAAAACTATAATGGCCTTGGCAGGTCATTATGCCTTGCAGTTGAGAAGCTCATAATGACCCGTCCTCGGCCTCCGCCCCAGCCTATACTGTTTTTTTTTTTTTTATGGAGGCGAAGATGCACTTGACAGGTTGGTGATAATTGGCTGATTGCAACATGTCCGAATAACATTTACTAAGCCAAATTTCCCCCTCAGATATATGTTGTTAATTAATAATGCTAACGAGTACAGAGATTATGAAGTAAGGTTGCATTCAGCCAGTCATTACCAACCTGTCAAGTGCAGCTTCGCCTCAAAAAAAAAAAAAAAAAAAAAAAAAAAGTATAGGCCACTCAAGCAGGACTTAAACAGTTGTATTTCAAAATTAATAAGTTTTTTAATAAAATAAACAACTACAGTACATTCAGATGTAATTACAGTACATAGTACACAACACTGGAATTATAGTACAAATACGATAATTATCGTACTGTTTCCACCCCTGCGTTCGTTCGTTCGTTTTAAGATTCCCTCCACCTATGGTGGAGACCTGGCCATATATTAGCCCTGTCCTGTTATATATATATATATATATATATATATATATATATATATATATATATATATATATATATATATATATATATATATATATATATATATATGCCAAATTAGGTAAATTGCCTGTTTGTTCAAATTAGGCAAGTTTCTTGCATAGTTTGCAAGGCTAGTATTGCTGTTGCACATTTTACTATATGGATAATATTTCTGCATTGTTAACAAAATACGCAATTGCAATTTTTGCTAAATTTTTAAATTAAATAATTATTTTTTGTACCTATATTGTTGAGTAGAAGAAATTTGTGAGGGTAGGACAAAAAAGGGAAGGGAAGGGAAGGGATGGGAATGGAAGATGAGTGGGGAGAGAATTATAGAGAAGAAACAGGAAGAGAGGAGAAATATAAAAATATATATTTTGAAAGGATTATATTCTTAGATAGATAAATGTAGATAGACAGAGAAACGACGTTATACTCTGAAGATATAGAGATATTTTTTGAATGAGAGTGGTTAGATTAGAAGTGAAGCTTGGACGTTGTTGGAGGGACACAAGAGTGTGAGCAGTGGAAATGAGTTATGTGAGAGGAGCCTGTGGAGTCACGTGGAGAGAGAGACTGACAAATGAGGATGTGAAGGAGCGTTGTGGTGTGGATGTGGATGTGATAGGAAGCGTTAGGAGAAACACATTGAGGTGGTTTGGCCATGTGGAGAGGATAGAGAGCGAGAGACTGACATGGAGAGTGTATGTGAGTGAGGTGCATGGGGAGAGAGGTAGGAGGAGGCCAAGGATGAGATGGAGGAATGAAGTGGAGATGTTTAAGAGAGAGGGGGGGGGGTGAGTTGGGAGCAGGGCAGTGAAATGGCGGGGGACAGGAAGACGTGAAGGCGATTTGTTTGTGGCCACCCCGTATGGGATTAAGGCTTCTGGCAATAGATAGATAGATAGATTCACACAACTAAATCATCGACTGAATATGTAATTCCTTTCACAGAAAAATGTTTTTTAGTCTAACTGTCCAAGACGGCAAATGTATGCATGCACAGGGGAGTGATTCACACTCTTAGGGCAGTTTGGCGGCGGCCACCTGAGAATTTCAACACCGTTAGTTATTGCCACATCACTGCCGCAACGCATGTGTAATTACTCTTGCTCACCTCTCTCTCACTTCTCTGTCTGTCTGTCTGTCTGTCTGTCTGTCTGTCTGTTGGTGGTAATAAATTTGTCTTTATTACAGCCACCCAAACACCAGCACAGGTGTTCTCATGAGTGTGACTCACCCGCCTACATGCAGATGCACACATGCACACAGGCTAGCACAGTGGTACAGTTTTTGGTTCTTGGTGGTAATAAATTATTACAGGCACTCATATGGCTTTCTATTTTATCAAGGCAGTTTGGGCGGGGCTGCCTGAGACCTCATACCGCTTGCTTTGTTGCCACATCGCCGCCACACACGTGCTCCTGTCTCTCTCTCTCTCTCTCTCTCTCTCTCTCTCTCTCTCTCTCTCTCATTTTAACTACTCATTTTATTTTTATTTTTTTCTCTTGTTTTGACTTTCTTTGGTTTGACAGGAGAACGCAAGAGCAGGTTGATGGGCAAGCTTCCACAGCGGGAGACTGACCGAGTATGACCCACACACGCATGGCTGTCCCTCGTATCATTCCACTTGACACAGTCGCAAAAGCAACGCTGACAAGTCGTATGGGATTTATACTGTGTCACCATTTTTATCCTCAAAATGCGAATCATTCATAAAAACGATTTAGCTTTTTACTGAATTACATCTACACAGAGTATTTAAAACTCATTTATAAGTGGTTACTTGATTAAAATAGGAAAGAGAGAGAGAGAGAGAGAGAGAGAGACAGACAGACAGACAGACAGACAGACAAGTGAGAGAGAGGTGAGCAAGAGTAATTACACATGCGTTGCGGCAGTGATGTGGCAATAACTAACGGTGTTGAAATTCTCAGGTGGCCGCCGCCAAACTGCCCTAAGAGTGTGAATCACTCCCCTGTGCATGCATACATTTGCCGTCTTGGACAGTTAGACTAAAAATCATTTTTCTGTGAAAGGAATTACATATTCAGTCGATGATTTAGTTGTGTGAATCTATCTATCTATCTATCTATTGCCAGAAGCCTTAATCACAGACGGGGTGGCCACAAACAAATCGCCTTCACGTCGCCCTGTCCCCCGCCATTTCACTGCCCTGCTCCCAACTCACCCCCTCCCCCTCTCTCTTATACCTCTCCACTTCATCCCTCCATCTCATCCTTGGCCTCCCCCTACCTCTCTCCCCATGCACCTCACTCACATACACTCTCCATGTCAGTCTCTCGCTATCCATCCTCTCCACATGGCCAAACCACCTCAATGTGTTTCTCCTAACGCTTCCTATCACATCCACATCCACACCACAACGCTCCTTCACATCCTCATTTGTCAGTCTCTCTCTCCACGTGACTCCACAGGCTCCTCTCACATAACTCATTTCCACTGCTCACACTCTTGTGTCCCTCCAACAACGTCCAAGCTTCACTTCTAATCTAACCACTCTCATTCAACCAATATCTCTATATCTTCAGAGTATAACGTCGTTTCTCTGTCTATCTACATTTATCTATCTAAGAATATAATCCTTTCAAAATATATATTTTTATATTTCTCCTCTCTTCCTGTTTCTTCTCTATAATTCTCTCCCCACTCATCTTCCATTCCCATCCCTTCCCTTCCCTTCCCTTTTTTGTCCTACCCTCACAAATTTCTTCTACTCAACAATATAGGTACACAAAATAATTATTTAATTTAAAAATTTAGCAAAAATTGCAATTGCGTATTTTGTTAACAATGCAGAAATATTATCCATATAGTAAAATGTGCAACAGCAATACTAGCCTTGCAAACTATGCAAGAAACTTGCCTAATTTGAACAAACAGGCAATTTACCTAATTTGGCATATATATATATATATATATATATATATATATATATATATATATATATATATATATATATATATATATATATATATATATATATATACCAGGACAGGGCTAATATATGGCCAGGTCTCCACCATAGGTAGAGGGAATCTTAAAACGAACGAACGAACGCAGGGGTGGAAACAGTACGATAATTATCGTATTTGTACTATAATTCCAGTGCTGTGTACTATGTACTGTAATTACATCTGAATGTACTGTAGTTGTTTATTTTATTAAAAAACTTATTAATTTTGAAATACAACTGTTTAAGTCCTGCTTGAGTGGCCTATACTGTTTTTTTTTTTTTTTTTTTTAAGGCGAAGCTGCACTTGACAGGTTGGTAATGACTGGCTGAATGCAACCTTACTTCATAATCTCTGTACTCGTTAGCATTATTAATTAACAACATATATCTGAGGGGGAAATTTGGCTTAGTAAATGTTATTCGGACATGTTGCAATCAGCCAATTATCACCAACCTGTCAAGTGCATCTTCGCCTCCATTAAAAAAAAAAAAAAAAAAAAAAAAAAAGTATAGGCTGGGGCGGAGGCCGAGGACGGGTCATTATGAGCTTCTCAACTGCAAGGCATAATGACCTGCCAAGGCCATTATAGTTTTTTATATATTTTTATTCATAAGGTGGGGGAAGGAGAGAGACAGGTGGACATGGGAGGGACAGAGGCCGTTGGGTTGGGGGATATGCCTTTAATCTTGGGAGGACAGGGATGCTGGTGGTGAGGGGAGGAGGGAGGGGAGGACTCAGGGATGGTGAGAGCTGGTGGCGTCGGGGGATTAGTGGGAAGAGAAAGAAGGCTGAAAATACGAAATAAGGAATGGGAAGATTTGTCGAAGAAAGCAAAAAGATAGGAAGCCTTAGTGTGAGAGGGTAAGGAAAAAAAAAAGAAGAAGAATATTTACGATGAGAATACGGAAAATATTCTTAGTAAAATAACCATTAGTAAGGAGGACGTATTGAAAGAAATTAATAAGTTAAAACCTCAAAAATCGCCAGGTCCGGACGATATATATGCAAAAATTATAAAAGAAACCAAAGAAGAATTATGTCAGCCACTTTTAACATTATTTAATGACTCTTTAAGTTCAGGAGAAGTTCCCGAGGCGTGGAAGACCGCAAACGTAGTGCCCATCTTTAAAAAGGGTGATAAATCAGCTGCGTCGAATTATCGTCCGATAAGTCTAACGTCAATAGTAGGAAAAATGTTAGAGTCAATTTTGGCAAATAAGATTAGAGAACACTTAGAAAGATTTAATCGTATAAACGAAAGTCAGCACGGATTCAGGCAAGGACGATCCTGCCTCACAAACTGGTTGTCATTCTACTCGGAGGTCTATGAGGCGGTAGATAGCGATAAAGCTTACGATGTTATTTATCTGGACTTTAGTAAAGCTTTTGATAGGGTCCCACACGAAAGGTTAGTTAGAAAGGTTCGAGCACACGGTATAGACGGCGATATCTTAAAATGGATAGAATCCTGGCTGAAAGGACGAAAGCAGAGAGTATAAATAAATGGAACTAAGTCGGACTGGGGATTAGTAACTAACGGTGTACCACAGGATTCAGTACTCGGTCCCTTATTATTTATCATATATATAAATGATCTAGACTTAGGAGTCAAAAGCAACATCAGCAAATTTGCCGACGATACAAAAATAGGGCGTATCATTAACTCGACTGACAATTGCCATAATTTACAAAAAGAAATCGATACATTGTCCAAATGTAATTTAATGGAATTTAACGTTCCATTTGGAATTTAACGTTGGCAAATGGAATTTAACGTTGAAAAATGTAAAGTACTTAACGTAGGCAAGACCATTGGAGATACTAAATACAGCTAGATAACAAAGAAATTAGCAAATCGGAATGCGAGAGAGAGCTAGGAGTTATGATTAGTAACGACCTTAAACCAAGGCAACAATGTATAAATGCGAGAAATAAAGCAAATACGGTCCTAGGATTTATTTCGAGAAGCGTGAGCAATAGATCATCTAAAGTAATAATGAAACTTTATCTAGCATTAGTAAGGCCACATTTAGACTACGCAGTACAATTTTGGTGTCCTTACTATAGAATGGATATTAATTCGTTAGAAAATGTACAGAGAAGAATGACAAAAATGATACATGACGTCCGGAACCTGTCATATGAAGACAGACTGAAAAGACTAAGTCTGCATTCGCTAGAGAGGCGTAGAGTAAGGGGAGACTTAATAGAGGTGTTTAAGTGGATGAAGGGTATAAATAAGGGAGATATTAGCAAGGTACTTAAAGTGAGCATACAGGATAGAACTAGAAATAATGGTTTCAAACTAGAAAAATTACGTTTCAGTAAGGAAATAGGTAGAAATTGGTTTGGTAATCGAGTAGTAGACGAATGGAATAAGCTACTTAGTAAAGTAGTTGCTGCCTCTTCCATTGAGAGTTTCAAGCATAGGCTAGATAAGCATATGACAAATAAGGGGTGGATATAGAAAAAAGAAAATCATATAACCAATACTAATTCATAATTTTTCCTTTTCAGGTTACACTGTGATAGTCTCTATTCTCCTTTCACACTTTCCTGTAAAATGTCCACGCCAGTTTTTCTATACGGCTTGGTGTTCTTTCTGACTTTTTCCTGCCGGCTTCGGCTGGAGGGTTTGGAGGGCAGGGGAGAGCCTTCGTCTTTGCTATCCTTATCTCATTCTAGTAGTTCAGTTACTCTTCTAGGAGCTGCCTAGCATGGGCCAACCGGCCTACTGCAGTTATCCTCACTTCTTATGTTCTTATGTTCTTATATGTGTATGATAAACAGAGGTGTAAGGAGTGCCACACTGTGCCACTCATTGGCACTTTAGCCAAATATGAATTGTTTTGTCAAGGTAGGAGTAATATTCAATTCATCATCTTTTTCTGTGCACTACTGGACATGGGTCTCAGGCAGCCCCGTCCAAATTGCCTTGATAAAATAGAAAGCCATATGAGTGGCTGTAATAATTTATTACCACCAAGAACCAAAAACTGTACCACTGTGCTAGCCTGTGTGCATGTGTGCATCTGCATGTAGGCGGGTGAGTCACAGTCATGAGAACACCTGTGCTGGTGTATGGGTGGCTGTAATAAAGACAAATTTATTACCACCAACAGACAGACAGACAGACAGACAGAGAAGTGAGAGAGAGGTGAGCAAGAGTAATTACACATGCGTTGCGGCAGTGATGTGGCAATAACTAACTGTGTTGAAATTCTCAGGTGGCCGCCGCCAAACTGCCCTAAGAGTGCGATTCACTCCCCCGTGCATGCATACATTTGCCGTCTTGGACAGTTAGACTAAAAAACATTTTTCTGTGAAAGGAATTACATATTCAGTCGATGATTTAGTTGCGTGAATCTATCTATCCATCTATCTATTGCCAGAAGCCTTAATCCCATACGGGGTGGCCACAAACAAATCGCCTTCACGTCGCCCTGTCCCCCGCCATTTCACTGCCCTGCTCCCAACTCACCCCCCCCCTCTCTCTTATACATCTCCACTTCATTCCTCCATCTCATCCTTGGCCTCCTCCTACCTCTCTCCCCATCCACCTCACTCAAATACACTCTCCATGTCAGTCTCTCGCTCTCTATCCTCTCCACATGGCCAAACCACCTCAATGTGTTTCTCCTAACGCTTCCTATCACATCCACATCCACACCACAACGCTCCTTCACATCCTCATTTGTCAGTCTCTCTCTCCACTTGAGTCCACAGGCTCCTCTCAAATAACTCATTTCCACTGCTCACACTCTTGTGTCCCTCCAACAACGTCCAAGCTTCACTTCTAATCTAACCACTCTCATTCAAAAAATATCTCTATATCTTCAGAGTATAAGGTCGTTTCTCTGTCTATCTACATTTATCTATCTAAGAATATAATCCTTTCAAAATATATATTTTTATATTTCTCCTCTTTTCCTGTTACTTCTGTCAGGACTACATATTATAATTACAAATCATAATAGATAGATAGATAAATAGATAGATAGACAGCCCTCTGCGAGCCTGGGAAAAGGAAATGAGTTTGCAACTTACACTGAGGAAAGCTGACGACAGCGGCCAGTAAGGAGATGATGCAGTTAGCCGTCAGCAGTCCTCTCGTAAACAAAGACCTAGTAACCATACACACTCATATACATACATACTCACACACATCCTTCTTAAACTTTCCATCCACGAGGAACACACGTGATACGTCTCCTGTTTCACCAGAATTTAGGAAAGGAAGCTTAGAAGGAGACAGGCCTTAGAAGAGACAGGTCACAGTGAGAAGGGCTTGGCAATTTGAGAGAGAGAGAGACAGAGAGATAGATAGCGGGACGGGACTCTATACTTACGCTCTGTGTGAGAGACTTGTTAATATTTCCAAGACAAATAAAAATAGTCCCATACTATTCTTTACCTCTCCTGTCACTACGTGACAAATGGGAAGCTACTCCAAGATATAAAAACCCGCTCGTCCACAAATCTAAAATATATATATAACTCAACCACAAAGGAACCTACACAGTCTTTTATGACACAAAGTCATTTATGACATTTGGTGGCAGCGAACGTATACGAACCTCGTCTACGAATCAACATTGAATTCCTACAAAATATCAAGATTGAAAACAAAAAGAATACCTCTCTCAACCAACAACACAACCAGCTCCTGACAGTATTCTCTCCAACCAGCCCCCTCCGTCTCCCAGATCATCATGCTGATGCAGAGGTGAAGGGATCACACGACGCCTTGCAAGTAGTTTAACAAAATATTGATACGATCTTGCAACTTCTACGACGAACCAGCGAATCTACGGACATCGTCTCCCAATTAAAAGCAAATTTCTACAAAAGCAGGCGAGACTCTACAAGATTAGCTTCAGTTCTACAGTGAATCCCTACAAAATACAGCCTACAATGCAAATAGTCTACAAGTCTACAAAACAACTCTATAATCTTCACGTAACTTCAAGCAGCAACAAGAAGAATATAAAACAAAGCAAGTAAAGAAGAGGAAACACCGAAGCAACAAGCACACAAGCCCCCACCACTCCCTCCCGCCTGCTGACCCAGAGGTCAAGACACGCAGCAAGACACCAAGTCCATATTCACAACTCGTCTTACTCACCCGTCTTCACTCAAGTTACTCATCGCTACTCATTCACTCACCACAGCTACCAGTGTGGGAAGCCGACGTCACCATGTGCTGAGATGACATCACAACGCGAGTCTGCCATGCCAAGCAACGTGTGACTGACACCAGGCACTTCTCACCCACTACTCATTACTCATTATTCACATAGCTCCTACTCATACTCATTTATTTTCACAGTTAAGTTGGAAATTCGACGTTCTATGCTGAGGTTTGCCTGGGACAGCCGTTAAGCACCATGGAATTTCCTGAGTAATATCGTCCATCAACACACCACTAGAATTATCAAGAAATCTTCAATCAAACCTGTATTTTTCTTCCGAGATCGACTTTTGTATCGACACACCTCTACGATCTGTATCAAGTGGGTAAAATTATACTTGCTCATTTCTTCTCAGTGCTAAAACTAGCTATATTCAAATTATTTACTCATCTATTTTGCTGGGACATAAATAAACAAGAGGCGTATCTCATAACACCATATCTTAATGACAGGAATATTTTCGTCACCGCCCACGTTAATACCAGATGACACACAAATTGCCACAACATCAGACTCACAATTAAGAGGCAGCCCACCCCTTGTACAAACCTCACCACACACTAAAGATAAAGAAACAAATACGGGAGTTTCAGATGATGAGTGGGAAACCCCCTCAGACATAGAGAGTGTAGATTTTGCCGCTGCCTTGCACACGTATGCCAATATACTTAACAGGGTTCACCAGTCCGGTTATACATATTCCACCATTCCCTCACACAACGATAAACACGTACAAGTTGAATTAACAGGGCAATCATTAAAAATGGATCAAGAAACAAATACCGCTGATCTAACAACCACACCTCACGTGTTTGTGTATCACGAGGATAAAACTGCCCCAAAATTCTCTGGCACAGACAAAGATCGCATTGATGTCATTTCATTAGTCAGTCAGTGCGAACAAATGTTCATCAAGCGCCACATACTAGATGAACAAGAGAAAATTGCTATTTTTTCATCTTGCATAAGCCAGGAAAGATGTCCAGCAAGCAATTTATTGCGCTCAGATAAGCTCAATCGTGCTAGGACATATGATGAATTTAAAACTGAATTTCTGAAGAAATTTTCTGGAGGTATGAACTTCTTGCCAGGTATAATTCCAGAATTACATAAAATTGTAGATCTTGTAAGGGAGCACACTACAAACCATGTGCTCAGTGAAATAACTGCTGATGTCTCCACAATCAAGAGAACTTTGTTAGCTACTCTGGAGAATTCTAATTGGATAACAGATGATGGAAAGATGTCCCCAGACCTCGTCGTGGACATCATTGGTTATGAAGCTGCCTTGTGTAAATTACCTGATAGGACCCTTAAGATCGCCAAGACGATCGCGTACACCCCAGGAATGTGCTTGCTAGACTTAATGAACGAGGTAGAGATGCAGTGCAGTAAAGCAGGTATGGTCGACACACATGCACATTCTGGTAGAATCAGGGTACCTGAGACAGTATCAGCTGTGAAAACATCTACACCGACCCCAAACAGAGAACAAAATCGATCGCGACCAGAAATGAGGCAGCCCAAACAAACAAAAACGCCTAGACCTCGTTCCCAGACGCCTTCCTACAGGCAGTTTCATAAGTTTTCGCGCAGCCCGAGCAGGTCTCGCGCCATAAACAACACTTCTTATGGGAAATCACCTCATAGGTCACAGTCAAGGGATAGGTCCATTCTATGTCATTATTGTGCAAAACCAGGACACACAAGGTATGAATGCTTTATCAAGGCAAAAGAGGACAAACAAAAGACACAAGGATTTGGTCCTTACTGTAGGCATCATAGATACCAAGGGCACTGGACTAGTGATTGCAAAACAGTAGAAAAAATTGTGTCTATGTTCAAATCGGGGGAAGACCAAGTCATGACAAAAAACGAACAAACGTAAAGAAGAACAAGGCTAAACTTCACACAGGAGGCATGTTGGGAAATGAGTGTATCTTGATACCAGCTGTATGTGAGGATCAAAACGTTTCCTTATTTTTAGATACAGGCTCTCCAGTGAACTTAATAACACATGAAGAACTAAATAGAATTCTTAAAAATAAAAAGAAAGTAACTTTTCTGGATGAAGCTGATTCAGATTTATACACAGTAGATGGACAAGAGATTACAGTGAAAGGTATGATAAGATTAAATCTCAGTTTCACAGAAACTACAAGACCATTCTCTGCATTTTTCTATATCGTTGAAAACTTAGCAATTAAAGCTCATATGTTACTGGGCTTAAGATCCATGAGAACTGAGAACATAACTATACTCCCACAAATGAATGGAATAGACTTTGGTAATGAATTCATAGAGGAAATAACTTCAGAGCCCTCATCGATTGGTAGAAGAGAGCCAAAAAGAATTGGTAATATTAAAGGCTTAAACAAACATACACAAACAGATGAGTGTATAGATCCACTCGCGCCACCAACCCCATCCTCCAGAATTAGTGACCCAGATAACAGTACTGATTTATCAATTTTTCCAGCCCATCTCACTAATGATTTAGTTATACCACCTAATTCATACATGAAGGTTACCATAAAGAGCAAATTACGGAATAGTACTGTTCTTGTCTTAGAAGAATTATGTAAAGGGATTGTCAGTAGAAAACGCATTATGTCATACGAACGACGAAGGGCAAACTCAGATATTCATAATTAATCACATGAATGGGGAAGTTCAGTTGAAAAAGGGAACTTGCATAGTTAATATTGAAAAATGTTCCGCTCCTGTGAAGGAAATAGTTATAGCTGGAGTAACAAGTGAGATAAAATCTACGGATAGAGAAAGAATAAAAGAGAATTTAATTCACTCAGGTGAATTTGACGAAGAAAATGATTTGTTAACCCTGCTGGAAACACACAGGGACACGGTAGCATTGCCCGGAGAACAATTAGGGTGTACTAACTTGATTAATCACATGATTAATGTGCACCCAGAAACACCACCAATTTTCGTACCAGCTTACCGCATACCACACTCCCAACGTACACTTGCAAATCAGTATGTCGATGAAATGTTAAAACTTGGAATTATTGAGCCTTCAGTTTCCCCGTGGAACGCCCCCCTATTCTTTGTGCCCAAACGAAATGGAGAAATGCGTGCGGTAGTAGATTACCGTAAACTAAATAATCACACAATCCCAGACAGATTTCCCATGCCATTGCTAAGCGATGTTCTACAGAATATTGGTCCTGAGAATAATATATTCTCGACCATCGATCTCCTAAACGGCTACTATCAGATTCCAGTATCTCAGGAGTCACGTAAATACACTGCCTTTTCAACAAACAGAGGCCATTATCAATATACAAGAATGCCAATGGGACTGAGGACAGCCCCAGGCACATTCCAGCGTCTTATGAATTACGTATTGTCCGGAATTTTAGGACAAGGAATATTTGTTTATCTTGACGATATTATAATCGCAACGAAGAATATTAAGGATCATCTCAGGAAATTAGACTTACTCCTACAAAAGCTTAGTGATGCTGGATTAAAAATTAAACTTTCTAAAGGCAAATTTTGCTTTAAGGAAATAAATTTCTTAGGCCACAAATTAAGTTCTGATGGTATTCACACCACTGATGACAAAATACAGGCAGTGAGAGATTTTCCTGAACCCACTACGACTGACGAAGTTAGACAATTTTTAGGTCTGGCTGGGTACTATAGATCATTCGTACCACAGTTCTCTCATATAGCCTTCCCTCTGTTCCAGCTACTCAAAAAAGATGCTGTATTCCAATGGGAAGAAGAACAAAAAAGGGCATTTAACAATCTAAAAATTAAACTAACAAATGCACCTTGTTTAGCATATCCGGATTACACAAAATCATTTCTTATTTGTACAGACGCATCAGTTAAAAGATTAGGGGCTGTACTGATGCAGGAAGATAAAAGAGGAAAGAATCAACCGATTGCATTTGCCAGCAGACAAACAAGAGGTGCGGAGAAAAATCATTGCACTACAGACTTAGAGGCACTTGCAGTGGTTTTTGCATTACAAAAGTTTCGAGATTTGGTATATGGTTACGAAATCCACTTATTCACCGACCATAAACCACTGGTGGGTATGTTTAAAGAAAAACTCCTTTCTGGGAGGAGAGCAAGATGGAAATGTACAGTTGAAAACTACAATGTACAAATTCATTATATACAAGGTAAAATGAACATAGTAGCTGACGCATTATCTAGGAACCCGAACACAATTCAGGTCGCGGCGTTAGATCTCAAAGGAAATATCCCAAACCACGAGGATATCGCAAAGGCACAAAGACTTGACCCAATATGGTCTAAAGTAATATACAAGTTAGAAAGTGGAGATGACATACAATTACCCAAACTGCATGTCCCACTTGAACAATTCACAATGGTCAATAATACATTATACAAAATTAACTCTAAACAACCAAAACGACAAAGAAATACTAACCAGTTGGTAGTACCTAATGACATGATACCCCAAGTATTACGACTGATACACGACAGCCCACATGCGGGACATCCTGGAAAGGATAAGACATTCAACCAAGCCCAGCTATTATATTACTGGCCTTCATTACGAAAAGATATAAACAATCATATAGACAGATGCGAATCATGTGCGAAACACAAAGGATACCCAATCACACCTGCATCGATGGGTAATTACCCTGTACCACATCAACCATGGGACGTTGTCGCTGTTGATTTACTCAAGATGCCATTATCATACAATAATAACCTATACTTATTCGTAGCAACGGATCATTTTTCCCGTTATGTCATTTTAGCTCCAATTAAAGATAAGACAGCAGAGACAGTAGCAAAGGCAATAACAGATAATGTAATATGTCGCTTTACTACCCCAAAGGTATTAATAAGTGATAATGGAGGAGAATTTAATTCTGAGATCTTACAAGAAATATGTAAACAATACAACATCAAAAAGGTTAACGTTTTGGCCTATCACCCAGCATCGAATGGGTTGGTAGAGAGACAAAATAAAAAGGTATTAGATGTGCTACGACACATTCTCAGTGAAAATTATGCAAGCTGGGATGATTGGATTCCCAGAGTAGAAGCCTCAATTAATGGGTCTATAAATAAATCCATCGGTGACACACATTTCATTATATATGGCACAGATAAAAAATTACCATATGAGCTCCTAGAAGGTGACAACATGCCTATATACAATTACGATGATTACTCTAAACTCCGTTTACGTGAATTCCAGGACATTCACAAAAGAGTCAAAAAACAATTAACGATGTCCAAGGAAGAAATGACGGAGGCATTTAACAAGAAGGCAAAAGATTCACCTATCAGCTTAGGAGACATTGTTTACGGAGTCATTCATACGAGAGACAATAAATTATCCCCAAAATTTGAGGGCCCATACAGAGTAATTAACATAAAAGCAAACAAAGTTTTAATTAAGTCACTTTCAAGTGGCGAGGAGAAACAAGTTCATATTGACCATTTAAAACGAGTTTCAAGGGAATTATCACATAATTATTCAGCCTCAGATACAACCGAACAGGTGAACGTACCTCAAGAAACCAAGCAAGAACACAACAATGATTACAAAAAGAAATTAAGGTCAAATACCAAACAATCGAACATAGGTGCAACTATTTCAATAAAATCTACAGTACATCATTTACGAGAATTAAATATCGATTTAAACTCCTATAAATGAAATAACAATCAACCATAACGCACATCATCACTATCATCGACCACAGCATTATAGGAAATTAATAGATTTTTTTTTTTCGGTAGGTTACGATGAAGGGACTTATGCTATGGATTCTCCTCTACATAGTAAGAGGATATGCGCACCTAGACCCCAAACATATAGTACGACAAGGATGCCTCATAGCTCCAACGGCCACGACTACAATCGTTAAGGACGTCATGAGTACTGAAATAAGTCTAGATTACTTGTATGACTTACCTACTTATCTAGAAAGAGTTGCGACGCCGATGCGAACTCTGGACTTCATGATAGGAAATTATGTTTCACAAGCACATAACACCAAGGAAGTGAATGAAATGGTGAAGTTAGCGAAATGGAAACTAGAACAGGCGAAGTCACCTATGCTCGTCATGATCCAAGAGATCCCATCTTATGGAACGGAGGTACTGAGCGACAGGAACAACATCACACGTACTAGCCAAAAGCGCGGTTTGTTCGACCTGGGCGGCGCAGTTCTTGGGAACATCTTTGGATTGGCTACAGAGGATGACCTTAAAGAAATAAACAACAAATTTAATAAGATAGCTCAGGTACTAACATACCAAGATAAATTCATCACAGGACAGAACTCAGCAATGAAGACAATTGTGAAAAATCTGAAACAAGCAGAAAACGTAGCTCTCGAGAGTGTGGATAAAATAAATGAATTAGAGGGAAACGTTACTCTTTTCCAGCACTTCTCCATCATCACAGAACATATTGACACGATTCTACTACAATTAGAGAACACTAGAGATCGTTTCAGGGCACTTATGCAAGGAATTTCGAATGCTGGTGATGGCAAGATCACAAATGACTTACTCCCAGTTCATGAGCTACGTCAGATAGTTAGTCAAGGCATACATAAACATAAATTGAAGCCGTTGTTCCGCAGTAGGGAATTTATGCAATATTACCCGTATTTAGAAGCAACACTAACACCAACATCAGTGGTAGTTCATGTACCATTCATCACTGAAGACCTGTTCACAGTATACCAAATACACACCTTCCCCTATAGAAATAACAACACTTTGGTCATCATCAACATCAACACAGACACCGAACTCATCATGGTCTCCAAGAGAAGGGACACTGTCACTTTCGCAAGTGAGTCAACGATTGAACGAAAGTGCCGCACATCCTTACATGCTGTTCATCTTTGTCCTGCGTACATTTTCACGTTTCAGCCTACTGATACAGTCCCTCGTGAAATGGCTATCATCAGAAATGACAATATTCATCATCATTGCAACTTCACTTTTGCTCCAGATAAACTTGTACACCATCAACGCATTGGACACTCACAGTTTTTTTTATTTTCCTCATAACACATCAGTTTACATAGTCTGTCCAGATATACCACCATCTCATACATCAGCCTCAGGATTATACTTAGCACCAGACTACTGTGCGGTATTTACACCAGCCATGTCTACTTTATCCACCATCAATCACTACGCCATTCTCAATCATACACACAAACATTTCCACCCACTGCCTGATATGAACTTAAACATGAGCACAAGTATTAAGCTGACTTCACCTAAGTTTGAAACTATGCAGCTGATCAATGAAACAATGAAGCCCTGGGAAGATTTGAGTTTGAGTATGTTCAACCCATATTATGTGTATAGCCAAGCACCTACTGTCTTTATAATCGTTTGCATTGTAGTTGCAGTACTGCTGTTCGCAATGCACAGAATGCATGCAAGAATTGCTAATTTGGAGTCATTATTTAGTGGGGGGAGAGTTAACATCACAGTTAACCACCCTGAATGAAGTGTATATATTTTGTATATAGTACTAATTATATAAATAAAAAAATAAAATAAATACAAAGAAGAATGACCCATATATGGCAGACCAGTACCATTATCTTTAAATGAAATATTAATAACTCTTACCATAATCTTAATTTTAAACTATTTTTTATTCTTGCATGTATGCATTTCACTATAATAACCCAAGTACATACTGTATTACAGTTAAATAATTTACTTTAATGCATTTATTCAAATATGTATACAACTTGTTTAAAATGTAATATTACTGAATAATCACTATTTACTATGAATAATATATGTAAACAATATTCATACAATTATGTTACTTTTACAATATTATGTACGAGTATTTCACTTAATTAGCTTATAAGTTCATTATAATGTGTATATAGTATGTATTAATATATTAGGACTATTAACTGTCGATGGTACGCCATTTTCGCGCGGCCGAGCAGATGTCAGGACTACATATTATAATTACAAATCATAATAGATAGATAGATAAATAGATAGATAGACAGCCCTCTGCGAGCCTGGGAAAAGGAAATGAGTTTGCAAGTTACACTGAGGAAAGCTGACGACAGCGGCCAGTAAGGAGATGATGCAGTTAGCTGTCAGCAGTCCTCTCGTGAACAAAGACCTAGTAACCATACACACTCATATACACACATACTCACACACATCCTTCTTAAACTTTCCATCCACGAGGAACACACGTGATACGTCTCCTGTTTCACCAGAATTTAGGAAAGGAAGCTTAGAAGGATACAGGCCTTAGAAGAGACAGGTCACAGTGAGAAGGGCTTGGCAATTTGAGAGAGAGAGAGACAGAGAGATAGATAGCGGGACGGGACTCTATACTTACGCTCTGTGTGAGAGACTTGTTAATATTTCCAAGACAAATAAAAATAGTCCCATACTATTCTTTACCTCTCCTGTCACTACGTGACAAATGGGAAGCTACTCCAAGATATAAAAACCCGCTCGTCCACAAATCTAAAATATATATATAACTCAACCACAAAGGAACCTACACAGTCTTTTATGACACAAAGTCATTTATGACACTTCTCTATAATTCTCTCCCCACTCATCTTCCATTCCCATCCCTTCCCTTCCCTTCCCTTTTTTGTCCTACCCTCACAAATTTCTTCTACTCAACAATATAGGTACAAAAAATAATTATTTAATTTAAAAATTTAGCAAAAATTGCAATTGCGTATTTTGTTAACAATGCAGAAATATTATCCATATAGTAAAATGTGCAACAGCAATACTAGCCTTGCAAACTATGCAAGAAACTTGCCTAATTTGAATAAACAGGCGGGGGGAACACAATCTGGCCGCAGTATGGGGTGGTACTACTACTCTGTGGCCAGGTTGTGTTAGGAAGAATACTGCCACCGTATTCCCTGCGTGTCGTAAAAGGCGACTAAAGGGGGCGGGGTGAGGGGACTAGGGACCCCCTCCTCTGTTTTTTAGTTCCTAAAAAGAGACAGGCCAGAGAAAGGGATGGGGGATGGAGTTATCCCCGTACCCTGAAGATCGGGTCTATGAATGTGCGTGGATGTAGTACAACTGAGGCTAAAAGGGAGGAGATTGGGAGAATGTTTGTGAGAAGAAAGTTGGATGTGTTAGCTTTGAGTGAAACGAAGATGAAAGGGAAGGGTGAGTCTATGTTTGGAAGTGTGAATGGAAGATTGTCAGGTGTTGATAGAGGAAGGGCAAGAGAAGGTGTGGCCTTGTTAGTGAGTCAGGAAGTACAGCAGTGTGTGATTGAATGGTAGGAGGTGTCATCGAGATTGATGTGGGTGAAAGCGAAATTTGAACGTGAGTTGTGGGTGTTTGTGAGTGCATATGGGCCTGGTAGTGAAAGGGATGAAGAAGAGAGGGAGTCTTTCTGGAATGATGTTGATGAGTGTCTGCAGAGTTTTGGAGCGAATGTGAATGTGGTAATGATGGGAGATCTGAATGCTAGTGTGGGAAATGTAGCAGTTGAAGGTGTAGTTGGTATGCTTGGTGTGCCTGGAAGAAATGAAAATGGGGAACGAATGATAGCGATGTGTGTTGAGCGAGAGATGGTGATTGGAAATACGCTGTTTGAGAAGAAAGATATTTATAAGTATACATGGGTGAGACAGGAGGGTGGAAGGGTTGTTGATAGAGCTTTGATGGACTATGTGGTTGTGTCTAGGAATGTAATAGGATGATTGTTGGATGTGAGAGTTCTGAGAGGGGGGGGTGGAGGTATGTCTGACCACTACCTGGTGGAGGGAAAGTTAAGAGTAGGTAAGAGATGGGTGAGAGCTAGGAGGGTTAAGTGTGGCAGGGAGGTTTTGAAAGTAAGTGAGTTGGATAAAAGAGAGAAAATGATAGAGTAACAGGAGAAATTGAAAGTGAGTGGAACGCACTGAAAGATCGGGAAAATGGCAGTGTGGAGGAGGAATGGCAGTTATTTAAGAGTGCTGTGGTGGGGCATGCAGAAGAGGTGTGTGGTGTGAGACGTGTCGGTAGTGGTGTAAGAAAAGGAAGTGAATGGTGGTGCGAGGAAGTAAGTATGGCTGCGGCTGAGAAGAGACGTGCATATGAAGTGTGGCTGCAGAGGAAGGATGAGATGTCATATGAAAGGTATAAGGAAAAGAGGAATAGGGCGAGAAGGGCTGTGCGTGATGCTAAAGTGGCAGCAGATGAGAGGTGGGGTAGGCGGCTTACAGAAAATTTTCAACAGAATAAGAAAATGTTTTGGAAGGAGGTGAAAAGGGTGCGAAAGGGAGAGTCTGGGAAGGAAGAACGAGTAAAAGCAGTGGATGGAAGGATGTTAATTGAGATGGATGCAGTAAGGAAGAGATGGGCATGTCACGGGGTTTTTATAATATCAGGGTAATTTTGATATAAATTGTTAAATATTATTTAAATTGATAATAATATTCAATAATATTGAAGAGCAGAGACAATGATTGTCTTGCTACATCAAGCAACGATTACTTTACGCTGACTTGCTAAGATTCTCTAAGAACGAGAATTTATAAACTTTCTCAACAGTACACTGCAGACTAATTACTCACAATTGCTGAATTACTGTACTGTTAGCCTCTGGAGAAAGTTACATCACCCCTGACAATAAATAACTAATACTAATAATAATAACATCAGGTTCTTGCTGATGCATTAACTCCTGGCACAACGGATTTTAAGTTAATACAACAAGACTGGTCTAAGTACCAGTTATGAAAGCAAACGTTTATGCAAGCTAGGAGCTATATGGAAAATAAGCTTAATAATGGAGAAATGAAACAAGATTTTTACTCTACATTAAGCTCAAGAAATAGAACTGTTAAATTTATTGATTACAAAAATAAATTTAACATTACATTTCAAATCAAATCAATGAGACGCACTCACTCACTCACACAGAAGCTAAATACTTACGCCTAGGAAAAAACACCTTAACTAAGCTCTTAAAACTACAAAATACACAAAAGAAATACCAGTCGATGAATGCTATGTATCACCACTAAGGTGGGAGGACTGGATAACTGTCTCAGTGGAGCCTGGGTGCTAGCGACCTCTCACACTTCTTGGAGCACAGGACCTTCCTCCGTCACAACAAACACAAGACTGAATTCAAATAATGTACAGGCAGGACGCACAAGCTACCAGAAGGCGTGGCTAACGGTTTAGGCAAGCAGAGGTGAACGATAAAGAAACAATAGTATCGCTCAGTAGCGCACTTAGTGACGTGCATCAAATCGGTCACCCCTGAAAACGGTGACGAATGATTTGAAAAGTATACCCCGAAATGGAGAGAGAAACGGTTAACTGAGCGATACACAGTGAGTTTTCCACTAATAGTTCGTGGCTTCTCACAAAAGGAAATGTCGCGAATTGATTCGTGACATTACGCCCCTACAAAATTAAATCTTTCTTCCTTCAGAAGAATGATTTCAATATACATACATATAAATCCTAACTCAGTCACACAAGATTCATACTGTGGTGTGTGTGCTATCCTGCTACAGGAGAAAATCGCAGTCGCCAGTGAGTGAAAAAACCTCGTATTTACGTTAATAGAAGCAAGCTTGAGGGAAAAACTCCGTGATGACGGTAATATCAGGGTAATTTTGAAATAAATGGTTAAATATTATTTAATTTGATAATAATATTCAATAATATTGAAGAGCAGAGACAATGATTGTCTTGCTACATCAAGCAACGATTACCTTACACTGACTTGCTAAGATTCTCAAGAACGAGAATTTATAAACTTTCTCAACAGTACACAGCAGAGACTAGTTACTCACAAATGCTGAATTAATACTGTTAGCCTCTGGAGAAAGTTACATCACCCCTGACAATAAATAACTAATACTAATAATAATAACATCAGGTTCTTGCTGATGCATTAACTCCTGGCACAACGGATTTTAAGTTAATACAAGACTGGTCTAAGTACCAGTTATGAAGGCAAACGTTTATGCAAGCTAGGAGCTATATGGGAAATAAGCTTAATAATGGAGAAATGAAACAAGATTTTTACTCTACATTAAGCTCAAGAAATAGAACTGTTAAATTTATTAATCACAAAAAAATAAATTTAACGTTACATTTCAAATCAATTAAATGAGACGCACTCGCTCACTCACACAAAAGCTAAATACTTACGCCTAGGGAAAAACACCTTAACTAAGCTCTTAAAACTACAAAATACACAAAAGAAATACCAGTCGATGATTGCTATGTATCACCACTAAGGTGGGATGACTGGATTAACTGTCTCAGTGGAGCTTGGGTGCTAGCGACCTCTCACACTTCTTGGAGCACAGGACCTTCCTCCGTCACAGCAAACACAAGACTGAGTAAGTCGTGGGAACAAAGCGGAAGCAGAGCACTCGGCCGCATTTTCTAACGGTCGAATGAGCAGGGGCGAACAATAAAAAAACAATAGTATCGCTCAGTACAGCACTTAGTGACGTGCAATAAATCGGTCACTTTTGAAAACGGTGACGAATGTTTTGAAAAGTATACTCCCAAATGGAGAGAGAAACGGTTAACTGAGCGATACACAGTGAGTTTTCCACTAATAGTTCGTGGCTTCTCACAAAACGGAAATGTCGCGAATTGATTCGTGACATTACGCCCCTACAAAATTAAATTTTTTCCTTATGGGAAAAAATTTGTGGATATATATATATATATGTATACATCCTAAGTCATTCACACAAGATTCACACTGTGGTGTGTGTGCTATCCTGCTACAGGAGAAAGTCGCAGTCGTCAGTGAGCGAAAAAACCTCGTATTTACGTTAATAGAAGCAAGCTTGAGGGAAAAACTCCATGACGACGGTGAAAATCCTGTACTCAGGTCAAACTGAGCGACAATTCGCTACATTTGCACTGACAACTAATTGTTGTGTAGCGTGGTGTATGTAATACATGGTGTAGGTGTGACAGTTGTAGTGTAACTGTACCTACGTGTAAAATGACACAGTAAATATTATGGCGACGACGAAGGCAGAAGAGAAGAGGCGGCAGCGTGCGGCAGACGATCAGCTGGTCCGCACAGCAAAACTGCTACACCCATTGCTGAACCTGCAAAACCAATTGAGGTGGAGCATCAAAAGTGTCAAAGAGACAAAATTCTTATTATGTTACAATTACTCTCTCTGGCTAGCAGTCAGTACATGCTATGAAAAGTACACTCGAGGTCGCCATTAATTTTAGCACACGATTATGGTCGGCAAGTTGAGAATCCCTGTGCAAACTCGGGTCTTCCATAGCCTCGAACTGCACACGGGTCCTCAACCTGTGCCTCAACCTACAGTACTTATATTAATATCGGAGAGCTGAGAAACCTTGCAAACTTGGGTCTTCCATAGCCTCAAGTCGCCTCTGCAGAGTTCTCACTTCCCCCTTAACCTACAATACAATACTTATATTAGTACTGAAAAGCTGAGAATCCTTGTGCAAACTTGGGTCTTCCATAGCCTCAAGTCGCCTCTGCGGAGTTCTCTCTCGAACTTCCCCCTTAACCTACAATACAATACTTATATTAGTATCGGGAAGCTGAGAATCCTTATGCAAACTTGGGTCTTCCATAGCCTCAAGTCGCCTCTGCGGAGTTCTCTCTCGAACTTCCCCCTTAACCTACAGTACAATACTTATATTAGTACCGGGAAGCTGAGAATCCTTATGCAAACTTGGGTCTTCCATAGCCTCAAGTCGCCTCTCAACTTCCCCCTTAACTTACGGTACATAATATGTATGTACAGGCCCTGGACATAATGTGTCCTGTGGGGCCCATGGGCGAGACGTCAGGTCTGAACCCACTTCACCACTACCCTGTCTTTCAACTGACTCAGAGATTACAGGTGTAGTTACAAATGGCACAGGAAGGGCATGTCCCTGATTAGTGGTGATACTTTGGCACACACTGCAAGAACGGACAAAACTATCTATGTCCCGTCCCATCCCTGGCCAGAAAAAGTCAGCTCGGATACGGCCCTGGGTCTTCCTTTTGCCCATGTGACCTCCTGAGACTGAACAATGACCCCATTGTAACACTGCTAGGGCGGTACTTGGCGGGAACGACAAACTGCAGTCGAACCTCGCCTCGGGTGTTCGTGGACTCACGGTAGAGCCGTCCTTGTTTACGAAGGAACTTGGCTCGACCTCCCCGTGAATACTTTATCACTCGACCCTTTTGTTTGTTCCGCACGGTAGCAAGTGTCGGGTCAGAATGTTGTTCTTGCACAACAAGTTGACTACACATCAGATCTTGCGGCGATTCAATGATCACTGGGGTGACACAGTCTGGAGCCTCAGTCATGGCTCGTGTTACCGCAGCAGCCGAAGTCTGAGTAGCGTCATCGGAGCAACTATCCTTGACTCCCTTAATATTGCCTACTATAAAGTCAAATAGAGGCTCTGGCATGACAACCGCAAGTGTCGTACCAGTATAATATGGAGATGCCACCTGGATACATGCCTCAGGAAACAATCTCACTGATCCATCAATAAGCTTTGCATGGATCTGTCGACCTGTATACTGCTCAGGCCGAACTAAACTCTGCTTAACAGAGCAACCTGAGGAACCATTGTCTCTCAGGACCTTCACAGGAATGTCTCCCACAAACCCTTGCTGAACAAGGAAGGTACTGTCACCTGTGGGAGGGCCTGTGGAGGAAGCAGCTAGCCACTCATGAGGCTGCTGAATTGATGTGGCAAACATTGTGCCTTGTGAATTATAAGATGGAACATTGGCCATCTTTGGAGGGGGGTTCACTGTCACTGTAGGACTAGTGAACTGTGGGGAAGTACCCACACTGGTAGGGACGTGACCACCAGGCTGCTGCTGAGGAATGAAGGCTGCATTCGCTTCCTGCCTCTTTTGAGCTGGAGGTGAAAAAGTTTGTCCCGACGGTCGGTTGCGTGGCTGATACTGTTGCTGGTTAGGGTACTTGTTGTACCTCTTCCACTCAGGTTTCTGAGTGTTTTGCCCCTGGTCCTTCCACTGCGGTTTTGGACCTTGCCCATTACTCTGAGAACGGCCTTGGTGCTGGGATTCAGTCTGAGACGGCTTCCCAGACTTGGCAGTATCTTTTCTGCTCCAGGTGTTTTGCTTACGAGCTTGATACCCGTATGCAGTAAAGAATGCATCAGCCTTCTCTGCCATTTGGCTGGCATGTTTCACCTGGCAGATCTTAAGCTGTGCTATGAGCTCAGCAGGCCACGACCTCTCTAGCTGTGTACGCAGCATAAGGTCAATTATCCCCTCACGCGTGGAAGGAGTTTCATCTTTCTCCATCCACTCATTTAAGTAAGCTGTGAGACGATCAAGGAACTGAACAGCTGTCTCCTTGTCTTGGAGACGAGCTCGCATGAACTGAACTTTGGCGTCGTCTACTGTGAGACCATACGCCTTAATGAGTGCAGCTTTCATCATCTCATATGTGAGATTGTCTCCACGAATTCTGTGGAGAATATCGAGGGCGGGGCCCTCAAATAAACTAAAAAACTGAAGCCGCTTAGCTGCCTCATCCAGTTGATACATGTCTGCCATGTCCTCAAAACGAGCTATGTACGGCTCGATTCGCTCGCTTTCCTTGTATGAAGGAAGCTTGATGCGTGGGGTCGCCAGGACATGTGCAGGGAGAAAGCTCGTGGAGCTTGGACCAACTGCAGCAGACGTGTCTGAAGCCAAGGAATCTCGCTTGAGCTTCAGCACTTCAAGTTCATGTTCTCGTTCTTTGTCTCGTTGTTCACGCTCGTATTCGCGCTGTTCTCGCTCTTTTTCTAACTCGAGCTCGCGTTGTTTCTGCTCGTGTTCGCGCTGTTTCTCACGCTGCTCTTGTTCATATGCACGCTCTCTTTCACGTTCCTCACGCTGTTCTCGCTCGTATTCGCGCTGAATCCTACGCTCTTCACGAGCATCTTTCTCACGTTCTTGCTCGTAATTGAACCGTGAGAGAACGTAACTCTGTATTTTCTCTGGGTCTGTGAGACCCATATCTTTGGCTTCCTGTACAAATACAGCGGTAGCCATGGCGCTAATTTATTAAGCAACCCGAAATTGAGCACTGACTGCTTAGCGACGAATACTAATAAACACAAGTAAAGAATACAGACACAAGCTAGTGGTGACCAGTCTTATCCAGTTAACTGGCAAAAAATAAATCAAAAATGTAAATGACTGGGAAGACTCAATAATAAACACAATGGGTACGCCGACTTCCCAGGAGCGAATAAAATCGTCTGGCGTTACCAAAAATAAACGAGTTAAGTACTCTATTGATTAATAAAGCAAAAATTCACTTGCTAAATCCACGGTAACCACCAGTAAACTTGTGCCTATAAACTTTAATAATAAATACCTAAATATGAATGAGTGAGCACTATCTCGTGAATAGCTTTATAGCTAGGAGTTAATATCCTGGAATGAGGTCGCCAATTGTCACGGGGTTTTTATAATATCAGGGTAATTTTGATATAAATTGTTAAATATTATTTAAATTGATAATAATATTCAATAATATTGAAGAGCAGAGACAATGATTGTCTTGCTACATCAAACAACGATTACTTTACGCTGACTTGCTAAGATTCTCTAAGAACGAGAATTTATAAACTTTCTCAACAGTACACAGCAGACTAATTACTCACAATTGCTGAATTACTGTACTGTTAGCCTCTGGAGAAAGTTACATCACCCCTGACAATAAATAACTAATACTAATAATAATAACATCAGGTTCTTGCTGATGCATTAACTCCTGGCACAACGGATTTTAAGTTAATACAACAAGACTGGTCTAAGTACCAGTTATGAAAGCAAACGTTTATGCAAGCTAGGAGCTATATGGAAAATAAGCTTAATAATGGAGAAATGAAACAAGATTTTTACTCTACATTAAGCTCAAGAAATAGAACTGTTAAATTTTTTGATTACAAAAATAAATTTAACATTACATTTCAAATCAAATCAATGAGACGCACTCGCTCACTCACACAGAAGCTAAATACTTACGCCTAGGAAAAAACACCTTAACTAAGCTCTTAAAACTACAAAATACACAAAAGAAATACCAGTCGATGAATGCTATGTATCACCACTAAGGTGGGAGGACTGGATAACTGTCTCAGTGGAGCCTGGGTGCTAGCGACCTCTCACACTTCTTGGAGCACAGGACCTTCCTCCGTCACAACAAACACAAGACTGAATTCAAATAATGTACAGGCAGGACGCACAAGCTACCAGAAGGCGTGGCTAACGGTTTAGGCAAGCAGAGGTGAACGATAAAGAAACAATAGTATCGCTCAGTAGCGCACTTAGTGACGTGCATCAAATCGGTCACCCCTGAAAACGGTGACGAATGATTTGAAAAGTATACCCCGAAATGGAGAGAGAAACGGTTAACTGAGCGATACACAGTGAGTTTTCCACTAATAGTTCGTGGCTTCTCACAAAAGGAAATGTCGCGAATTGATTCGTGACAGGGCAGAGTATTTTGAAAGATTGTTAAATGTAGAGGAGGAAAGGGTGGCTGAGATTGTGGCAGATGGAAGGGTGCAAGGAATAAATGTGTTGGGAGAGTTGAATGATTCTTTGATCACGAACGAGGAAGTGGAGAAGGCAGTAAAGGAGATGAAAACAGGGAAAGCTGCAGGTATGGATGGGTGTGCTGTGGAATGCCTGAAAGGTGGTGGAGTGACCATTGTTGACTGGTTAGTAAGATTGTTGAATGTGTGCTTTGTGAAAGGTATGGTGCCAATTGACTGGGCAAGTGCTTGTGTGGTCCCGTTGTATAAAGGCAAGGGTGATAAGTATGAATGTACTAGCTTTAGGGGTATAAGTCTGTTGAGTGTTGTAGGTAAGGTTTATGGTAGAGTGTTAATTATGAGAGTTAGAGAGGGTACAGAGGGAGTGATTGGTGAAGAGCAGTGTGGCTTTAGGAGAGGGATGGGATGTGTGGATCAGGTGTTTGTACAGAGGGAGTGATTGGTGAAGAGCAGTGTGGCTTTAGGAGAGGGATGGGATGTGTGGATCAGGTGTTTGCTGTGAGACAAGTGTGTGAAAAGTATTTAGCGAAAGGCAAGGATGTGTTTTGGGCATTCATGGATTTAGAGAAAGCGTATGATAGAAATGACAGGGAGGCTTTGTGGACTGTTTTAAGATTGTATGGACTTGATGGTAGGTTACTAAAAGGTGTGAAAAGTTTTTATGTAAATAGTAGAGCGTGTGTAAGAGTGGGAAATGCTGTGAGTGACTGGTTTCCTGTGAGAGTGGGGCTGCAACAGGGATGTGTGATGTCGCCTTGGTTGTTTAATATTTACATGGATGGTGTTGTAAGGGAGGTGAATTCAAGAGTTTTAGGTGGAGGTCTGAGTCTGGTGAATGTTGATGGTGGAGAGTGGAATCTGAAGCAGCTGCTGTTTGCAGATGATACTGCACTGGTGGCTGATTCAGAGGAGAGATTGAGACAGTTGGTAGAGGAGTTTGGAAGGGTGTGTGAAAGGAGGAAATTGAAAGAAAATGAGAATAAGAGTAAAGTGATGAAGTGTACGAGGTTGATAGATGGTAGGGGGATGAATATAGCTTTGAATGGCGAGTTGCTTGAGAAGGTAGAGTGTTTTAAATATCTAGGGTCACATGTTGCTGTGGATGGAAGAATAGATGCAGAAGTGAACTTTAGAATAAATGAAGTAGGAAAGGTGCTGGGAGGAATGAAAAAAGTGTTTAGATGTCGTTTGCTTAGAATGGATGTAAAGAGAAGGTTGTATGAGGGTGTTGTGGTACCGACTGCGTTATATGGGTCTGAAACATGGAATATGGGTGTAGCAGAGAGGAAATGTTTGAATGTAATGGAGATGAGGTGTCTGAGGAGTATGTGTGGAGTGACGCGTGTGGATCGAATGCGAAATGATGAAGTGCGAAGGAGAACTGGAGTTATTCAGGAGATGGCTGGTAGAGTTGAGCAGAGGGTGTTGTGATGGTTTGGGCATATGGAGAGAATGGATAATGAGCGATTGGTGTAAAAGATAACTAGATCTGATGTGAGAGGTGTAAGGCTGAGAGGAAGACCACGAATAGGATGGATGGACAGTGTGAAGAGAGCACTGGATGCGAGAGGGATGTCTGTTGAGCAAGGAAGAGTGGCTGTGCGTGGCAGAAATAAATGGAGAGAAATTGTCAATGAATAAGTGATGACGCAGCCCTGAGGGGATATTCTCCCGCATTTGGTCTGATCAGCTACTCAGGTCAGGTGCGGGTAAGAGGATGGGTCTGTTATGATGTGGCAGGGGTAAACCAGCTCTGCTGTCGGGCCCTGCTGCGGATGTCACTGATTGCATTGCGCAGTTGACGCTTGTGCGGTGTGGTGCGGTGAGGATCTGTCCGTTCTCCCCTTGGGGCTAAGATGCGAATGAATGTGTTGAATGGATGAGTAAATAGGGAGTGTGTCGTCCTGTCTCGGCTACCTCCCTTTCTTTGGGGGAAGCAGCCTAGGTATATACAGTATATATATATATATATTTATAAAACAGGACAGGGCTAATATATGGCCAGGTCTCCACTATACGTGGAGGAAATCTTAAAACGAACGAACGAACGCAGGGGTGGAAACAGTACGATAATTATCGTATTTGTACCATAATTCCAGTGCTGTGTACTATGTACTGTAATTACATCTGAATGTATTGTATTTGTTTATTTTATTAAAAAACTTAATAATTTTGAAATACAACTGTTTAAGCCCTGCTTGAGTGGCCTATACTGTTTTTTTTTTTTTTTTTTTTTTTTGAGGCGAAGCTGCACTTGACAGGTTGGTAATGACTGGCTGAATGCAACCTTACTTCATAATCTCTGTACTCGTTAGCATTATTAATTAACAACATATATCTGAGGGGGAAATTTGGCTTAGTAAATGTTATTCGGACATGTTGCAATCAGCCAATTATCACCAACCTGTCAAGTGCATCTTCGCCTCCATTAAAAAAAAAAAAAAAAAAAAAAAAAAAAAAAAAGTATAGGCTGGGGCGGAGGCCGAGGACGGGTCATTATGAGCTTCTCAACTGCAAGGCATAATGACCTGCCAAGGCCATTATAGTTTTTTATATATTTTTATTCATAAGGTGGGGGAAGGAGAGAGACAGGTGGACATGGGAGGGACAGAGGCCGTTGGGTTGGGGGATATGCCTTTAATCTTGGGAGGACAGGGATGCTGGTGGTGAGGGGAGGAGGGAGGGGAGGACTCTGGGATGGTGAGAGCTGGTGGCGTCGGGGGATTAGTGGGAAGAGAAAGAAGGCTGAAAATACGAAATAAGGAATGGGAAGATTTGCCGAAGAAAGCAAAAAGATAGGGTATGGAAAGATAGGAAGCCTTAGTGTGAGAGGGTAAGGAAAAAAAAACAAGAAGTGTTTATATGTGTATGATAAACAGAGGTGTAAGGAGTGCCACAGTGTGCCACTCATTGGCACTTTAGCCAAATATGAATTGTTTTGTCAAGGTAGGAGTAATATTCAATTCATCATCTTTTTCTGTGCACTACTGGACATGGGCAATATGACTATGGCCAAGAGAATAAGCAGTACAAAAGGAACAGACAGGCAACTTGGATTAGGAGAGTTACGACAGCGGGGGTGGTAGTGGTAATTAACGATAATCCCAGCTACACCTGTGTCTGGTTAAGCTCCGTCGAACAGTCTAGTTTTGCTGGACAAAGAGCCAATAGAAATGAAATAAGGATATCAACAATCATAAAGCTAGCTTCTCATTGGTTAGGGTCACCTAGCCGAAAAGAAACACTAGACTGGAGTCATGAGGCGGCGGCGTGACCTCATATATGACGTGTTAGCCTCTCTGATAGGTTTTGCTGACGCTAGACCAAAAAGAAGGAAGATACCAAGATAGGTAAATGTACACAGGGTTTTCATTGGCTACAGGCGTTGCTGAATCCTTGACTCATAGCTAGTTTTAATGGTGAAATTTTTATTTTTTTGTCCATGTTTAAAATAAAATGACATCCCATGTAATTTAGCGAATTATTTCTTCTTCCATGAATTAGAATATGGTAAGAGAAGAAATCATACGGTATAGAGCTAAGGTATTACATATATATTTTTTTCATTGTCAAAATAAACTGTAATAATGGTATTGATGCACTAAATGGCAGAAATGTCCTTAAGTTTTGGAAAATATATAGCTGTACGATAATCTTGGGGGCGCAGTGCGACAACCTCGGATCCGAGAATTTCCAATTTTCAAATCCCTGCAAGACAGTGATGCCAAACATGGGGAATTATCCCTAGATTTGGGGAATTCGTGGTACTGATGGGGAAATGGGGAATTCAGGTCCAATTTTGGGGAATTTTTACTGTGCATTAAATCTTCCTTCAAAATTTGGGGAGTTTTCACTGTGAACCAAATATCTTTCTTGATAGTTACGTAATACTTCTATCTATCTATCTATCTATCTATCATCTTCATTAAAAAAAAAAAAGAAAAAAAAAAGGATCGTGCATTTACCATAACTGGTTCATCTAAGGAAATGAGATTTTAAAGGTAAAAAGCTAAACAGTATCTAAGGTATTTAGTATACTTTTTAATTACAACATTCTACATTCACGGTGACAATGCCTTTTTGGCAATTGTGTAGTTTGTAAGTAACTTGTCAATTTTGTTCTGTTATTAGTCGAGTTGGACTAAATTAGACACGTAGTATACGGGAATAAGACCAGCAACTCTGCTGGTTGGACAAGGACGAGGGCTCACAGGAAACGTACGGGTACAAATTGCGACTCCAATGCTTCCATTCTAGGGTAATTTTAGGGTAATCACAACCCCCTCTAGGGGGTAAACAATACAAAACAAAACAAATTCGCTGTCAACAAAAACATTAGTTGGATTACTGCAGTCAGTGCTACCTGAAAGAGGATCCTTGTTTCAATTTGCCAGTTGACAACACCCTTATTAGACGTATGAGATCAGAAAGTAATGTGTGACGCTAAACAGAGTGATTCAGACTGAAATGTTTATAAAAGACAGTAGCTACTGTTTAAAGGCATGTTATTGTAAAATGTCAGAATTATCTTAAGTGCTGAATGATGGAGTGTTCATAGTAGTGAACAGGAAAGAACAGAATGTCCTTCCTTTATAAAGTTAAAATATATAGGTTTATATTATAAGAAAATGGTATAACTAAGTAGTACGATGAAAAGGATTTTAGTTGCCACAAGGCGTTACGATTTTTTGTGACAAATTATTTTACTTCTTAAAGCATTAAGGTCATCTATAATAATAAAGGCGAGTGTTTGTATGTTTGTTACCTATAAACTCGGCTCCTTCAGGGTCTTCCCCCACATATGATACACTGTCTGAATCAGCATGATCCAGGGAGTGTTTTGGTATATAATTTATTAGGATTAATTGTATGTTGAAAAGTTATATAAGGTATATTGGCCGAAGGCCCAATCAACCCTCCGCAGGAGCTAACTGAAAAGATCCGCCCTTTTCGGCTTGTATTAAATAAACCAAAGACAAACCAACTCATGTGATATATATATATATATATATATATATATATATATATATATATATATATATATATATATATATATATATATATATATATTTTTTCATTATTCTAGTCCCCGCAATCCTCCCTCCCCCACCCTACATTACTGTACGAGTATAAATTGGTCTGTGTGAGTTGATGCTCACAACTGGAACAAAGATTATATGTTCTGCATACAATATTATGAACAGAATGTGCGATGAAAGAGGATTTTATATACTAGTACAGTAGCGTGCAATGAATGCTTCTCTTTTCCCACAACATATCATTCATGTATAAAAACATTTATTACAGATATAACTCATAACATTAACATATTAATTACAAATGGAAGCTTAAAAAATGGGAAATTTCTTTTCAATTTGGGGAATTTGCCCTTCAGATCTGGGGAAGTTTGAACCAGAGCATCTGGCAGCACTGCTGCAAGAAGCTCAGTCACCTACAAGCATGAAAGGGGTACAGACGTCGTTCCTCCTTCTCCTTGTAGGGGGACTTTTAGTCTCCTCCAACTTCACCACTACATATCATGGGTGAGGGGGTATTGTTTGTCACTATTATAACCCATTTAATTTTTTTTAATATATCAAATTGCTCAAAAATTCAGTTTCGAAATTACTGGTAAAGGCAATGTGATGGTTTTTATAATAGAACTCATAGTTTTATCTTTATTATCTTTAAATATATCTCTTGGTTATTTTGAAGTTTCGTCAATGAGAGAGAGAGAGAGAGAGAGAGAGAGAGAGAGAGAGAGAGAGAGAATCAGATACTCGTCTCACACTACTTTTCACTCTCTCTCTCTCTCTCTCTCTCTCTCTAGCATGAACTAAATCGATCCAGACGCTGGACAATGATTCGGTTATTCTCTCTCTCTCTCTCTCTCTCTCTCTCTCTCTCTCTCTCTCTCTAGCATGAACTAAATCGATCCAGACGCTGGACAATGATTCAATTATTCTCTCTCTCTCTCTCTCTCTCTCTCTCTCTCTCTCCTTTTGCAATTATTAAAAAGACAATAATTCTGATAAGGAACCACTGTTTTAGGTATGATTTGACTAGTAACCAAGGAGATTCAGAGATGGACAACTACAATGCGTTCATTCTAACCTGGCAAAGATCCCTAACCCTTTTTGGCTCAGTTGATGGCCAGGTGTAGTCAGACTGGAGAAGTATTTGACTAGTAACCAAGGAGACTCATACACTAATTTGTCATAGCTTTTTATATTTTGCTTCTGTGGGGTTTAATTCACACACACACACACACACACACACACACACACACACACACACACACACACACACACACACACACACACAAATTCACAAGCAGTACTGAGGTAAGGATGGTTTTATACTGGCTAATCCCACGCACTCCTTCCTGCCTCTCCTCACCCTGCCTCTCTTCTCTCCTAAACCCCTTCTGCCCTGTCTCTCCCGTTTCCCCTGTATAGGACTGGTCGTGTCACGTGTAAGGGCACGGGGGTGTGGAACCTTCCCGAGCCTGGGGAGTTTCCGATCAGGCGTCATTGTGCTGTGGGTGAAATTCCTTAACTGAGAATGTGCATCGCTGTTTCCTCTAGCCCTCTCGCCTAGGCACGACTTTCATCTAACTTCTATATTATATACACACGTTACTAGCTATTATGCAGTGTGTTATATTTTGGTGCCCTTACACACACACACACACACACACACAAACATAATGCTTTCTCTCCCCAACAGACACCAGCTTTGGCGAATCCAAAGGGCAGGGCTCAATATCTCGTCTCTCGGGACAGAAGTGGATTTGTGGGGTGGAGGGGATGAGTGGGTGGATGCCAGAGTCCCACCCAACTACACCAACACGCTCGCCCAAACACTCAACCAGCAAGGAGTGAATTATACTGTGATGATGTCGGATATTCAAAGGTGAGAGAGAGAGAGTTACATAGAGTTACATAGATACACAGACCATATGGTCCCTACGAGGCGGTCCGGCCTTAACACTAATACAGTGCTATAATAATTATTGGAGCAGAAGAAAAGGATAGCACAGCAGAAGGCTCTCTCCCCCACCCTCCAGACCCTCCGGCATTTGCCGTACAGGAAACAAGAGAGGAAGTAATACCTTGCAGGAAAGAAAAACCTGAAGGAATTTTATAGGATCGGCAGAAAGGAAAATAATATGAAAATGGAAAATTTAGGTACACAGTCACATACTTCCCCTATGCATGGACTTTTTTTTACTGACTTTTTTTTTTCATATAAAACAGATGAATAGAATATTTATTATATTTGCCCAAAATATTGTCTGTGTTGATTACTAGTTTAGGTGTATTGTGTTTAAAAGACAGATGAATGTAGACGCGAATATGCAATAACTGCTCCATCCTAACTAAACGATACCAATGGCGTCGAGATACATGTCCAGTCTCTTTTTAAATATTTTTTGGTACCACTCTCAGGGCCGTTTTCACAGTCGTCCCCAATGCAGTCCCCAACAGCCTACTCGCCTCTGAACGCACGTTTTCGTTTTCATAGTCGCCCCCAACCAGCCTTCCGAGGCCTCTGATGGGGACGGCATTCGGGACGGCCCGAACAAATTACTGGAACATTCTTGGGGGACCCGCAGCCTCCCCAACAGTCGGTCCCGAAAGTAAAAAAGTAAAAGAATAATTACATGTAACATATTTTCATTAAGATTTCAATATTATATACCCAATGTAATATTTCTGGGGTAAAAAACACACTCGGTATTGAAAAAATATATATGTTTGTGTATTTTTATGAGACTTTCTACTATGTATCCGAATACTAGCCTTTCGCAGACTGGTGGAGCCTCCACAACAATCGGACCCGAAAGAAATACGAGAATCGTTGTCTGATGCATATTTTCATGAAAATTCTAATATCTGATGCCCGATGTAAAAATTGATGTAGCTAACACCTCACTTAGAAAAGAAAATGTTCATGTATTAATACTATATCCATTAATAAACCACACCATCACTCATTAGACGTTATACATGTTACTTCATGGTTATTTTTACTTAAGCCTTTTTTTGCAATACATAGCATTCATCAGGGAGTCAGCTTACTTCCGATTTCAAGTAGAAACGTTGTGAGGTTGCTGTTAGTTAGCTCTTCATTCCGATGACGTTTCCTATTCGTTATTTTTGCTGCATTCTTACGAATATCTTCAATCCTGAATATATTAGTAAGAACTGTGTGAAGTGGATTTTCCAGCCATGTTATTCATCACATTCATTACATTCCAATTTCTAAATATTCTCTACATATGGAAAGTGTTTTCGCCACCCAGAACTACCAACCCTACCGCATCAACACGGGCAGACGTCCCCACGTTAGTAAGCTCCCGACAGCCATTCAGAGCGACTGTGAAATCCAAAGGTGCTTTTGGTTCGGGCCCGGCACACGTTCGGGCCCAAAAGGTTAGGGACGACTGTGAAAACGGCCCTCAATCTCATTCCCAGGGAGTTTATTCCAACAGAGTAAGTGAAGAAGTTTTTGGTTGTATCAAGATTAGCCCTCCTTGCTTGCAACTTCATACCATTTCCTCGAGTTACAGTCTCGGCAATTACTGTGAATAGCTTGCCTGAATCAATGTTACTCAAGCCTTTCAGAATCTTAAAACATTCAATCAGCTGTCCCCTGAGTCTCCGTTTTCTAAGAGAGAATAAGTTTAATTCCCTGAGCCTCTCGAGATATGGTTTGTTCCTCAGGGACGGGATTAACTTGGTAGCCCTACGCTGGACAGCTTCCAGTATTTCTATATCTTTAACTAGGTGAGGCGCCCAAAATTGCACTGCAAACTTTAAGTGTGGCCTGTCTATGCTTTTGTATACTGGGATTACAATATCTTTGCTTTTATATGTAAAATGTCTTTTGATGAAGCCTAGGGCCCTGTTGGCTTTATTGGCAGCAGAGATACATTGAATTGAACATTTTAGGTTGTTTGAAATTAGTATGCCTAGATCCTTAACTAGTGAGGACTTGCTAATGATTTGGCCCTTCATTTCGTAATCATACCTTTTGTTTTTCTTCCCACTTTGCAGTACCTGACATTTACTTACACTGAAGGGCATTTGCCATTTTTCTGACCAGCTGACAATTTTGTTAAGGTCATTTTGAAGGCTAATTCTGTCTTCTTCAGTTAACATAGTGTTGCCGATTTTTGTATCGTCCGCAGATTTAGAAATGAAGTTGTTTAGGCCCACATCGATATCGTTAATATATGTAATAAAATAGGATGGGTCCCAACACCAATCCCTGAGGAGCACCACTGGTCACTGGAGCCGAGTCTGACTCCATTCCATTTATAATGACTCGTTACTTTCTCTCACTTAATCAGCAATGTATCCACCTATGAATATTTCCGTCAGTTCCAAGTGATCTTACTTTTGTCATTAGTTTATCATGTGGCACTTTGTCAAAGGCTTTCTGGAAGTCTAAGTAGATTATATCAAGTGACCTGGTACACACAACAAAAAAACTATCGTTACACCTTCTGCGCGATATAAAATGACACACGAATGAAGGTTTTTGATAA
>NC_136962.1:6167746-6280246 GCF_032717465.1 Coenobita brevimanus | reverse complement strand
GAAAAATTCCGTTTCAATAAGGAAATAGGTAGAAATTGGTTTGGTAATAGAGTAGTAGACGAATGGAATAAGCTACCTAGTAAAGTAGTTGCTGCCTCTTCCATTGAGAGTTTCAAGCATAGGCTAGATAAGCATATGACAAATAAGGGGTGGGTATAGAAAAAAGAAAATCTTATAACCAATACTAATTCATAATTTTTCCTTTTCAGGTTACACTATGATAGTCTCTATTCTCCTTTCACACTTTCCTGTAAAATGTTCACGTCAGTGTGGTGCTCTTTCTGACTTTTTCCTGCCGGCTTCGGCTGGAGGGTTTGGAGGGCGGGGAAGAGCCTTCTTCTTTGCTGTCCTTATCTCATTCTAGTAGTTCAGTTACTCTTCTAGGAGCTGCCTAGCATGGGCCAACCGGCCTACTGCAGTTATCCTCTCTTCTTATGTTCTTATGTTCGAAAGCGTTAACAATGTAATGTATTTCACCATCAAAATTAATCTGCAGAGGTAATTTTTAAACATATTTTTCACTAAACATAATAAACTGAAATTAATTTATGGATCCATTCGCCAAGTAAACGAATTTCGTAACAAACAAAACGAACGAGTGATTTTGTGGTAAAAGTTTCAAAATCACGCGTTCGTTTCAGCCTTGTGCTTTATAAAATTCATCAATATAATTACTCATTTTAGCATCATTTGGCATATGCATCAAAAAATTAATTGTAATTTAGTTTATTTAGTGACCAATGTGTTTAAAAATTACCTCTGTGAATAATTTTGTTAGCGAAAAAGAAAAATAATTAACTTCCTAACGCTTTCGAACGTCCCGCAGGTTTATTTACATTCCCGTCTCGGTGTGTGTGGTGGGGTGGTCCAGAATTATCGCGTTTTTCGTTAATTATTCGGTAGGTATGGAGGCTGACAGTGATTCTTCGTGACTAGCATGAACCTGTGCAATAGATGTTACAGACTGGGGCCGCTAGGGTGAGTATTTGGTGAGATATTTCGAATTTAAATGTCGTCACTCCCGGCATTTGTCACTGGCTTTAACTGAATCCCTGTCCGCTGCAAGGCTTTTATATCTGTTAACACGCACACACACACACACACACACACACACACACACACAGGCAGAGCACAATACTTTATTATTGTTATATGTTGTAGCTGTCTCTCTCTCTCTCTCTCTCTCTCTCTCTCTCTCTTACAAATTGCGTTAACAGTATTGAATTATGATTACATTCTCACTACTGCTCGAGGTAAGACAATGATTGACAGGAGACAGCTACTCTCTCTCTCTCTCTCTCTCTCTCTCTCTCTCTCTCTCTCTCTCTCAACATATATATTCTTTTAATTTTCATCTCAGTACTCAACACCACACAAGTGTCCCAAACACCTCATCCTCAGCGATTTATTTCCCATCTTCCATCTTCACTAACCCCTCAAATAACCCCCTCTCTCGCCCCCCCAGGCCCCACGGGGTTCTCAGAGCTGGAGACGCAAGCAGTGAGGGATTATATCAATGAATTACAAAGTACAAGGAATTTGACAGCTTTCTTCACCATCCACTCATACCTTCAGCTGTGGCTGTATGCGTATGGCTGGAGTGGAGAGTCGGTGCCGGAGGAGCCTGAAGTGGTACGTACACAGAATTACGTACATGGATATACACGTACATACATGCATAATATATACACATACACACTGCCTCCAACAATACCTTAGTGGACACACACACACACACACACACACACACACACACACACACACACACACACACACACAACCTCACAAACAGTACCTCAGTGGACACACACACACACACACACACACACACACACACACACACACACACACACACAAACACACAAACAGTACCTCAGTGGACACACACACACACACACACACACACACACACACACACACACACACACACACACACACACACACACACACACACTACCTCACAAACAGTGCCTCACAAACAGTACCTCAGTGGACACACACACACACACACACACACACACACACACACACACACACACACACACATACACACTACATTATTACTGGTCACTTTATTTACCTCATAATTCGGCCAGGAAGATATCAGCTCCCAAACGGTTGAGATTTGGACTCATGTTGGTGCTTTGTTGATAGATAAATAGATAGACAGATAGATAGATAGAGCAACAATGGTCCATTACTTAACATTCTGAGCTTGCACGTGTAGGGAAAAGATTTGTATATATTAAAATTATGTGAGAGGGAGAGGGAGGCCGAGGATGAGATGGAGCGATGGAGCGGAGAGGTATATGAGAGAGGGGGGGGCGGTGTGGTGTGAGCTGGGAGCAGGGCAGTGAAATGGCGTTGGACAGGGCGACATGGAGGCGATTTGTTTGTGGCCACCCCTTACTGGATCTAGGCGTCTGGCAATAGATGGATGGAAAATGATGTGTGTTATTGGCTCTCGTGCTGTCGATAGGCGATGAATGAAGGCTCCTGTGTGTATATTTGATTTTCCTTCTTTTTTTCAGAGTCGTGTTGCTCAGATTGGAGTTAACGCGACTGAGTCAGTACACAACACACAGTATAGGGTTGGTTCCTTCTACAACCTTGTACGTAAGTAGTGGTAGTAGTAGTAGTAGTAGTGGTGGTGGTGGTGGTGGTGGTAGTAAAAAAATAATATGGATAATAACAACAATAATAATAATAATAATAATAAAAATAATACTAATAATAATAAAAGTAGGAGCATCGTTGTAGATCTTAGTATTAACATAATGATAACAATAATAGAAATGATAATGATAGTAATAATAATAATAATAATACGGTAATAATAATAATAATATTCATTCATTCATTGCCAGACGCCATGTATCCCAAACGGGGTGGCCAAGGGCTTAGAGTTAATTGCTTTTACAGGGAGGGGCACTAATCCTCCACCAACCCCACTTGACACGTAGGGATGCCAACAGCATCTGGTGTTCCCAGGCGGTCACCCATCCAAGTACTAACCAGACCCAACGTTGCTTAACTTCGCTGATCGCATGGGTATTATTATTATTATTATCTGTCTACCTCTCTATCTATCTATATCAGTAAATCTATCCATCAGTCAATCTATGCCCAGTTTTCTACTTTTGTCTATCTATCCATCAATCCATCTATCTATCTGTCTGTCTATCTATCTATATATCTATCAGTCTATCTATCTATCCATCCATCAATCCATCTATCTATCTATATATCTATCAATCTATCTATCCATCTGTCTGTTTATCTATCCATCAGTCTATCTATCAATCCGTATCTACCAGTAAATCTATCCATCTATCTATCAAACCATCTGTTTATCAGTTAATCTATCCATGAGTCCATCTATCTATCTGTCTGTCTATCTATCTATCAATCTATCAATCTATCTATCCATCCATCAATCCATCTATTTATCTATCTGTATATCTATCTATCTATCCATCTGTCTGTTTATCTATCCATCAGTTTATCTATCAATCCGTATCTACCAGTAAATCTATCCATCCATCTATCATTCTATCTATACCCATTTCTGTATGTGTCTGTCTGTCTGTATATCTATCTATCAAACCATCTGTCTATCTGTTTATCAGTTAATCTATCCATCAATCACCTATACCCAGATTTCTACACATCTCTGTCTATTCATCAGTCCATCAATCCGTCTATCTACCCATCCATCTATCTGTTTATCTATCTATCCATCTATCTACCGGTAAATATATCAATCCGTCAATCTATCTATCACCCCACTTATTCACGTGTCTTTATCTATCTTTATGTATCTATCTATCTATCTGTCTATCTGCCAGTAAATATATCTATCCGTCAATCTATCTGTCAGGCCACTTCTTCACGTGTCTTTCTGTTTATTAATATGTATGTATCTATCTATCTATCAGGCCCAGGGTTCGGCCTGTCGATAGATTGGAGTTACAGCAGAGGCGTAATCTATTCCTACGTTCTGGTGTTACGCGATAAGGGCGAATATGGTTTCCTCTCGCCCTACACCCAAATCGTCCCTACTGGGGAAGAAACATGGGCGGGCCTGATCGCCGCTGTTATGGCCATTTAGAGAGAGAGAGAGGGGGGGGGACACTGGTAAGATAAGAATACTGCATAGGAGAAATGAGAGAGAGAGTAGGTAGAATTTAGAGAGAATCCTTTCTGACGGAAATATAAATTAGAAAAGGAGAAACAAGAGAGAGATAGACATGAGAGAGAGAGAGAGAGAGAGAGAGAGAGAGAGAGAGAGAGAGAGAGAGAGAGAGAGAGAGAGACAGGGAGAACACTAAACAATAAAAACTATATATATATATATATATATATATATATATATATATATATATATATATATATATATATTGTCAAGTCTCGCTACTAACATTCCAAGTCTTGTTAATCTCAATAAATCTAACATGTAACACTAACCTGTCACTATCCCCTAACATCATCTAAGAAATAACATCTAATATCTAACAGTATAGCATCACCTAACATCATCTAAACCATCAAACATCAAAGTCTAAGCATTTAATCTAACAAACATCGAACTAACACTGTCGCTATCATCTAACATCATCAGTAATCTAACGTCTAATACTAACCCATCACTGTCACCTAACATCATCAAACTTATCCATCAGTAACATCTAACTAAGCTATTACTATAATCTGCTCCTCTAACATCATCAGGAATCTAACATCTAACACTTATTATCCCATCACTGTCACCTAACATCATCAAACTTATCCATCAGTAACATCTAACTAAGCTATTACTATAATCTGCTCCTCTAACATCATCAGGAATCTAACATCTAACACTTATTATCCCATCACTGTCACCTAACATCATCAAACTTATCCATCAGTAACATCTAACTAAGCTATTACTATAATCTGCTCCTCTAACATCATCAGGAATCTAACATCTAACACTTATTATCCCATCACTGTCACCTAACATCATCAAACTTATCCATCAGTAACATCTAACTAAGCTATTACTATAATCTGCTCCTCTAACATCATCAGGAATCTAACATCTAACACTTATTATCCCATCACTGTCACCTAACATCATCAAACTTATCCATCAGTAACATCTAACTAAGCTATTACTATAATCTGCTCCTCTAACATCATCAGGAATCTAACATCTAACACTTACTAACCCATCACTATCATCAAACATTATCTAACATCGTCACACCTATAATTAACCTCAAAATAGATTATGTGTGGGAATCAAATCTCTATACAGGTGTGCTGATTACCTCTATCTATCTATCATTGCCAGACGCCTCAATCCCGTTTGGGGTGGCCACAAACAAATCGCCTCCAAGTTGCCCTGTCCCCCGCCGTTTCACTGCCCTGCTCCCAACTCACACCCCCCTCTCTCATATACCTCTCCACCCCATCCCTCCATCTCATCCTCGGCCTCCCCCTCCCTCTTCCCCCCTCCACCTCACTCACATACACTCTCTTCGTCAGTCTTTCACCCTCCATCCTCTCCACATGGCCAAACCACCTCAGTGTGTTCCTCATAACGCTTCCTATCACATCCATCCACACCACAACGCTCCTTTATATCCTCATTCGTCAGCCTGTCTCTCCATGTGACTCCACAGGCTCCTCTTAAATAACTCATTTCCACTGCTCTCACTCTTGACTTGTGTCCTTCCAACAACGTCCAAGTTTCACTTCCATACGTTAGAGTTGGTATCACAATACTGTCATGTAGTAACTTTTTCACTTCCATGCTCACTTCCCTGTTTCTTATCACTGCTTTCAAAGAACCAGCAACCTTTCTTCCCTGCTGTACCCTTTCAAGCACTTCACCCTCCAAACCTCCATCCTTACTCATCACACTACCCAAGTACTTAAACGTACTCATATTTTCCAATTCCTCACCATCCAACCTCGCTGTCCATTCACTGACTTCACCTCTCTCAAAGACCATCACTTTACTCTTCGCTACATTCACCTTTAGATTCCGTTTCTTACACACTCTCCCAAACTCATCCACCAAGCCTTGCAGCTCCCCTTCGTCTTCACTCAACAACACAGTATCATCTGCAAACAACAGTACAGGGAGTTTCCAAACACTATCCTCTCTCACCAGGGCCACTCCAACATCCACTACCCTACCTTGTACCTCTTTTATTACCCCGTCCATGTACAGATTGAACAACCATGGAGACATGACACATCCCTGTTTCAACCCAACCTTCAAAGAGAAAAATTCACTTAGTTCACCATCCACACGCACTGCAGCCTTCGCACCATCGTACATACTCTTCACAGCATTCAACAACTTCCCATCTACTCCATATATTCTTAACACTTTCCACAATCCTTGTCTATCCACCCTGTCATATGCTTTCTCCAAATCCATGAAAGCTGCATACAACTTCTTTCCCTTCTCTAGAAACTTTTCCACTAAAGATCTAAGAATGAATATCTGATCTACACAACCTCTTCCCTTCCTAAAGCCTCCCTGTTCTTCTCCAACTAATTTCTCTGTTCTTTCTCTAACTCTGTCAATAAGTATCCTACCATACACTTTTCCTATTATACTAAGAAGACAAATGCCCCTATGATTACCACACACTTCTTTTTCCCCTTTTCCTTTGTACAAGGGAATAATTATACCTGACTTCCAATCCTCTGGGACTCTACCTTCCTCCCAGGCCAATCTGCACATCTTTCACATCCATTCTACTACTATCTCTCCCCCATGCTTCAGCATTTCACCACACACTCCATCAATTCCTGGGGGTTTCCCCGATTTAACTTTCTCCATTGCTTCCACAACTTCTATCCTACTGATTTCTTCCTGTCTTCTCACCTCTCTCCTTCTCCCAGCCATTCCCCAGCCACTCATACTCGCATTACTTCCATCCTCTATGTTCAACAATTCCTTAAAGTGTTCTCTCCATCTGCTCACTTTTTCTCCCTTCTTTTCCTAATTAAGAGGTCTCACCTGTATGGGATCCTCGTCGCATCCCTCGGGCTCCTATGACCCGTTTAGCTCTGAGAGAGAGAGAGAGAGAGAGAGAGAGAGAGAGAGAGATGGAAGGAAAAATAGGCGAAGAGGCAGAGGAAGAGAGAATAGAAATGAGAGGAAGATGGATGAAAACAAAAGAGCTAGGGAAGGAGATGGAAAGAGTGAGAAACAGAGAAGGCAAGATAAAGAAGAAATAAAGAGAGGGAAAGAGAAATACAAGAAATAGAAAATATAGAACAGAAATCCAAGTGCATTAAAACTTCGACTCATTGCTTCAAAATTTGATGGTAATAATAATAATAATAATAATAATAATAATAAGACTGTAGCTGCCATAGCCAGTCCCTGCTGTGCACCTCTGCTAACACTGTTGTCTGACACAAGTTAGCTTTTTTGTACAAACTCCAAACATGTTGGTCCACCTGCACCACAAACTATACACACCTGGTGCACGACCACACAAACTATACACACCTGCTGCACGACCACACAAATTATACACACCTGCTGCACGACCACACAAACTATACACACCTGCTGCACGACCACACAAACTATACACACCTGCTGCACGACCACACAAACTATACACACCTGCTGCACGACCACACAAACTATACACACCTGCTGCACGACCACACAAACTATACACACCTGCTGCACGACCACACAAACTATACACACCTGCTGCACGACCACACAAACTATGCACACCTGCTGCACGACCACACAAACTATGCACACCTGCTGCACGACCACACAAACTATACACACCTGCACGACCACACAAACTATGCACACCTGCTGCACGACCACACAAACTATACACACCTGCTGCACGACCACACAAACTAAACACACCTGCTGCAGGACTAGACAACACCTGTAGGACCAACAAGTGCCTCATTTAGGTGTTGGTCTGTCCTGTATGTAAGACCAATTGTATGTAGGACCAATTGTATGTAAGACCATTTGTATGTAAGACCAATTGTATGCAAGACCAATTGTATGTAAGACCAGTTGTATGTAAGACCAATTGTATGTAAGTCCAGTTGTATGTAAGACCAATTGTATGCAAGACCAATTGTATGTAAGACCAGTTGTATTGTCGTGCCCCACTTGCTTGCTTTACTCTTTATCTATTCTTCTCCTATGGAAGACTAAGTTCAGTTACATTAAGTCCAATTAAGTTAGTCAGATTTAATTAAGTTTCATTTAGGTAGCGCTGGATAGGCACAAGTGGGGAACCCGACATAACAACACATCAAGTAAACACAAGTCCATTTAAGGCCGGCGCTACGTGGGAGCGTCTCGTTCCTTATTAAGAGGAAGGGATTCTAGGGTTACTCAAACTAATTTTCTCCTTTTTGTTTATCTACAATTTATGTACAATTTATACACTAAGTCAAAGCAATCAACTGATTTGGTCCACTCTATGAACTCCAAGTTATGCAACTACTTTATGATCTTACTCTACAATAAAACTATTAAATCATGCCACCTTACAATGGTAATCAACAATACAACTAAGTTCCATTAAACAAGTAACAGTTCACGAATATTATTATTCGTCACTGAAGATAATACTCTCTCTTACTAAAATAAAACCAAGACTACTATGTTTAAATACAAGGTAACACTAAGGTAATATTCTCTTACACATAGGGTAATTAAGTACAATACTCTAGCACACCATCATTTCCTCTTTGCATTATTACTACTAGAACATTAATCTCTGTAACATTTTATTCTCGTATCACTTCACCTCAAGTTATTTCAATATATTTCTGCAAAATTAATATCACTCTTTACACAGTCATGTACCCTAACTCAATACTTCTCCATAAAGACACTTAACTTTTATATAATCTTTGTTCCTTTCACCATTGAGCAATTAAGTTAATTTAACAATCATACAAACTATCTGGCCCGTCCTGTTATACCCTACCACGAATCTACAGTATACTCTTAATATTTTTCACAGTATATTTCACTTTCTTCTTTTTTCTTTTCTCTTTCCTTTTCTCAGTTCCACTTTCCTCTATGTTCTCTAACAAGAATATCTACTCACTGATACCGTAGAGTACCAAGACATCGCCAGTCTCAGTCGTCGTGGTAGGGTGCTCAGGCGGCCTTCTCTCTAAGATCTTCCCCCAGGTTCTTCTCGACTCTTTGCCCTCTCTGCTTCTACTGACTCCCAACCTTCTGCTTCTCCCTCAGGAAAAGTACAGGGGCCGGAAGTAGGCGTGCACTCTACATATCCTTCGTTCACTTCTCTCAGTGTTCTTAGTCGGGTCTGGTCCGCAACATTTTGAAACAATGTCCATTATATAACGTTAATTTACACTAGACTGGTAGAGTTGAGCAGAGGGTGTTGCAATGGTTTGGGCATATGGAGAGAATGGATAATGAACGATTGGTGAAAAAGATAACTAGATCTGATGTGAGAGGTGTAAGGCTGAGAGGGAGACCACGAATAGGATGGATGGACAGTGTGAAGAGAGCGCTGGATGCGAGAGGGATGTCTGTTGAGCAAGGAAGAGTGGCTGTGCGTGACAGAAATAAATGGAGAGAAATTGTGAATGAATAAGTGATGACGCAGCCCTGAGGGGATATTCTCCCGCATTTGGTCTGATCAGCTAGTCAGGTCAGGTGCGGGTAAGGGGATGGGTCTGTTATGATGTGGCAGGGGTAAACCAGTTCTGCTGTCGGGCCCTGCTGCGGATGTCACTGATTGCATTGCGCAGTTGACCCTTGTGCGGTGTGATGCGGTGAGGATCTGTCCGTTCTCCCCTTTGGGGCTAAGATGCGAATGAATGTGTTGGAATGGATGAGTAAATGGAGAGTGAGTCGTCCTGTCTCGGCTACCTCCCTTTCCTTGGGGGAAGCAGCCTAGGTATATAGATAGATAGATAGAGAGATAGTTTTGACTCACTCTTCTCTTATCTCTGTATCCATTAAGGTATCCATTAGGTCGTATCTAGCTCTCCGTCAAATCTAATTAAGTGTAGACAGTACAGGGCTGTGAGAGTACTGTGTGCCTCGGCACTCGGCACTCCCTCTTATTATTATTCATTGTTCATTCACTTTTCATTTTTCATTCTTCATCATTCACTGATCTGCGGCTTCTTCCATCTTTTCAAGGTGCCGCAGGTAACGATATTTGTCACGTAACGTTTTTCGATATCCTTTATCCCTTACTGATTGTTGTGGATGACGTGGTTGTGGTATGGGTGGTTGTGGTTGGATGCTGGGTGGTCCGATGGTGGGTGAGTCAGCCGCAGCCGCGTGTGCGCTCTCATCGAATGCCTGGTGTTCGTCATCAGCGTCGTCAGTACCGTCGTTGTCCTCCGTATTGCTGTAGTTGTTGCCGCAGCTTGCCGTGCGGCGACATTCTCCGATGCCAAGAATGTCACGTCCTCGTGACATCTCCTGACGACGAAACTCCTCGAAGGCCCACGATTCCGCTCGTTGAAGAACTGGTTGTGGGCAGGTGGCTCGGTAGAAGCGATAGCATAGGAAAGCTATCACCACAAGGACCAGGATAACCACACCAACTACAAGCACATAAGTCGTCCAAGGTGTAGCAGCGCTCAGGTGGTGACGCAGGGGTTGAATGACCTTCATACGGTGGATAAGGGTCTGCAGTGGAAGTGAGTCACCCAGCTCGACATCACCTGCTGTACTTTGAAATGATAGATTCAGTAATGCTGATTTTTCTAAGGGCGTCAGAGATACGTTAATGGGAATCGCTATGGGGGTGATCTTTAATTCTTGCTCTCGAATAACTGTGGCATGAGCAAGCAAAACCAATGCACTGATATGCGCACTACATCCTTCACCTAGGGCAAGTAAGCCTGTATTTCGAGCTACATGCTCTGACTGAGACTCTACTTTATTAGGGCATGTGAGAGTGAAGTGAATTGGGTAGGGCGTAGAAAAAGCCCAACCAGTTTTATATCTGATGAAAACTGGGTTAAAACTCTTCAGCACAACTTTTGAGCATAACTTACTAGCCTCAGGCCTATTCAAAAACAATGCAGTTTCACATGTTAGAACAGAGGTATCATATATTGGTCTTATAGGCGGACATATTAATAATTGACCATGCTCTCTACACAAGTCAAATGACTCTAGTGTTACATAATGTCTTCTGGTTTGGCTGATCGCCAAATATTGAGCAACTCTATCATGACGAACAAAGTATGGTGTGTCTGGGACTCTGAAAGGTAGAGACGTTATCTGACACACATCAAAAATGTCATCAGGATCACCCCTCAGAGGGACCAATAAGTAGAAATTAATTGTCTGAGAACTAGAAGATCTTCGTGGAACTACAGTTATAGCATCCTGATAAACAGCTAAAAATTCTAAACGTGCGGGATATAACAGGCCAGGTTTTAACAAGGAAGCTTCTCTCAGAAGTGATAAAAGTACCGAATTGGGAACTAGGAATGATGAAAATTTTCCTGCCAACATTTTCTCTAGACCTAACTTTAAACCGAAATGATCATTTTGTATGTCTATTAAAGCAAGGGACAGATCATTCATAGCCTCTGTTATCCTTATCCCCTCTTCATTTTTTAGTGTCAATAAGCTAACCTGTCTAACTAAATAGTTAGAGACATTAGCAGCCTTCTCTAATCGCTGTATAGCTTTCTGCATGGCACGCATGTCTCTTACAGTGGCATTTAGTATCTCAGAATGTAAATTAAGCTCTACTCTTTCCTCCTCTGTGAAAGATTCTATATTATCTAACTGGTGGTGTATAAGATCTATCTGCTCTTGTGTTGCTGTACCAAACAAAGCGTTAGAAATGGTTCCCAATATATTAAAGGCTCCTCGCTTACTGCGAGATCCCGACGGGGTAGTGGCATCATTTAATAATGAAGACAAATAATCATTGAGAGAGTGAAACAGTTTAGCAAATTCCAGATCAAAAGATGTTAATGTCTCTCGTAAAACGTTAACAATAACTGATGAGTCATCCATATGGTCTATTGACCATGCAACATCGGCAGCTAGTTTACGAGCACGCATCAGGGGCTGATAAAACTCATCCATATCAATAACATACGGTATAATAAAAGAATTTCCTGTAAAGTGGGCCTGACGCTGTGCGGTGAATGCAAGTCCCGCTCTCACTGGTAGGTCTTCCCATGCTTGACTTCCAAGTCCACTGATGATCACGGTCAGTAGGACCTGTAAAAAAGGTCAACTTTATTTTAGATACTCTATAGGCTTATCCATAATATTAGGTAATTCTGTTGCCTGTCCTTTAGATCTTAAACTATAGGTTTGTCTTCCTCCTTCGGCATTATCCATCAAATCAGCCACTGCACCTTCTTCTTGCTCTTCGTGCAAGCTCTGCACACTTTGAGTATTTTCCTCTGTTTCCTGCAATTGTGAGGCATTTCCTTCTTCCGCTCTTTCTACGTCTAAAATATCTCTCAATTCATAATCCTGCACTTCCTCTGGTGGTAGAGTGCCCTCATGAAGGGGGTATGCTCTCCGTACATTACCATTCATTGTCTCGTCTAAATTATCTTCGTGGGCAAGCCTGACTCTGTCTGTGTGGACTTTCATGACTCTCCCCGTGTTTATGTCTACCAGTTTTACTATCACATCACTAATTTTCCCTTTCACTCTAAAAGGTCCATCATATAGGGGTTGAAGTTTCTTAGGCTCTCCTGGCTTGGGAATCTTTCGTACATAAACCCTATCTCCTGTACGAATCTCTTTTACTTTTGCTCTCGATGTCTGTTGCTTCTCCATGGCCTCCTGACTTTCTTCAATGTACCTTAAACATCTCCTAAAGGTACGATTAGCCTTAATGGTCATTTCATTTTTATAGTCATCCAGATCATAACAGATCGGTTCCTGTTTTACGACATCATACGGGACACCAGGGTCCCTGAGGAACATGAGGTAGAATGGGGATTCCTTCAACACTCTGTGATATGCTGTGTTGTATGCCCATGTGGCAAAGCACAACATTGAATCCCATATTTGTGGATTATCCTCTACTAAACTCCTTAGGTATTTCATTACTGTGGCATTGGCTCTTTCAATCACCCCATTGGCAGACGGGTGATACGCTGTTGTTGTTGTCTTTTTCGTCTTTAGCAACTCAGCTATCCCTTTAAGAGTGGCATTGACGAACTCTGTTCCTTGGTCTGTGACCATCCAGCGTGGTGCTCCATGAACACACACGACATTTTTAACGAACGCTCTGGCAACCTCATCAGCAGTTTTCGTACGAAGCGGGACGGCTATCAAATATCGTGTCATCACATCTATTACTGTCATAATATATTTATATCCCTCTTCACTTGGATTTATGGGGCCGATCAAGTCCATATGAATTCTCTCAAAGGGTACTCCTACCCTAGGGTATCGCTGCAACGGCGCCGGGGCGTCCCCCGACGGCTTGAAGCGGTTACAAGTAAGGCACGCCTTGCAATAACTCTCAACATCTCTACTCATCCGTGGCCACCAACTAAATCGTTTTAGTCTTTCTAAAGTTACTTTGATTCCTCCATGACCTACAGTAGGTAATTTATGAGCTATCTCTAGAGCACTCTGTTTGCATTCATCAGGAGTTACAACTTGTTTTAGACTCTCATCATACTCATTGGTATCGTAATGATAGAGTAATCCATCTTCAACTATGAACTCACTAGTACTAACTCCTAGTGTTCTGTGTGCATCTTTAATTTCTTCTCTAGTCACTTCTACTTCTCCATCTCGTATACACTGAAGATATTGTTCCTTCATTCTTTTATACAATGGATGCGCATCCTGTCTGGGTCTCACTACCAACTCTCTCCATCTTATTATGTCTCTTTCTCTGTCTTCATCAATTCTGGATATTTGATAATCTTCTTTTTCGCACTCGCTATCATCATCATCATCATCATCATCATCATCATCTTTGGTTCTTTCTCTTATCTTTGGTTTTGTACCCGTAACTGCGAGAACTCTGTCCTCCGATAACACTTGGCCTCGCAGTCTAGATAAGGCGTCTGCTACAACATTATCCTTCCCGGGTATATAGGTTATCTTAATGTTATACTCGGCAACCAAAAGTTGCCACCTAGCAATCCGTCCACTAGGGCTAGTTGTGTTCAGCAGCCAGACCAGGGGTCTATGATCCACACGAAGCTCTACCTCGTAACCCAATATTAAGCTCCTATTTACCTGGAGACCATATACTATAGCCAAAGCTTCTCTCTCTATAGTGCTATACTTCACCTCAGCAGAGTTTAACCGTCGGCTAAAATAAGTGATAGGCCGTAAATGACCTGCGTCGTCTTCCTGCTGTAATACTCCTCCTATAGCAGAAGAAGAAGCGTCTGTAGTCAGCACAAATTTCTTTGTGAAGTCTGGAAACTGCAAAGTCACTCCTTCAAGCAACTCGTGTTTCAGTGTTTGAAACGCAGTCTCTGCTTCAACACTCCATTGTATCGGGGTGTTATCTCTCTTTTATTCTTTCTACCACCTGTCAATTTAATGAGTGGTCCAGCCTTCTCAGCGTAACCCTGAATATACCGTCGGTAGTAATTAGTCATTCCGAGGAAGGACTGCAATTCACAGACAGTTTTGGGAGTGGCTATATCACGAATAGCATTCACCTTTTGGGGTTGTGGTTTTATGCCTGTGGCACTAACAACATGTCCCAAATAGTCCACTTCTGATTTTAAAAAATGACACTTGGACAATCTTAGAGAAAGATTTACATCACTCAATCTTCCCAGCACTATATCTAAAATTTTTAAATGTTCCTCCCAAGTCTCGCCCTGAATGATTATGTCATCCAGGTACACATGTGTGATGGAGCCCGTAAGCCCAATTAACACATGGTTAATCACTCTCTGAAATGCAGCTGGTGCTTCTTTAAGTCCAAAGGGAAGCACATTGTACTCCCAGTGACCTTCAGGAGAGGAAAAGGCTGTCTTTTCCTTACAATCTTCTGATAATGGTATCTGATGGTACCCCTGACGGAGGTCCAAACAGCTGAAGTAACGACTCTTTCCCAGCTGTGCTAAGATGTTCTGAATGTTAGGTAGAGGGAATCGATCCTCTCTGATATTAGCATTCAGCTTTCTAAAATCCAAACATAATCTCAATCCGCCCTCTTTCTTAGCTATAGGCACCAGGGGTGCGTTGTAAGGACTTCGGGAGGGTCGTATAACTCCTTGCTCCAACATAGTTTTCAAGCTTTCCTTGACCTCTTCATGATACTTTACCGGTATAGGATAAGGATTCCTATAAGCTACTTCCGGGGTCACAGTTATTATTAAATGATAGTAGTAAGGGGTCACATTCAAGGGTTCATCCTCAATGCGAACACTGTCGGATACTTCATTATCAGTGCTCTCAGAGCTTCAGTCTCCTTACTCATCAAATGTGGGGAAAACATACTATCAACTAAGGCAAACAGTTTCTTCGTTCGTGCTCTCTCGGTCACTCTAGTCTCTTTCATCATGACTCCTGATACAATTTCTTCTAGGCCTTTCTGTTTATTCTCATTTATATCCCACAATACTCTACTACACGGCCTGATATGACCCAGACATGTACCTCCCTTGAGTTCGATCCTGTCCGGACTAGGATTGACGAACCTCACCTTAAAATGAAATCGCGATTTCTCTCGTGCCTTCTCTACTTCCTCTAACTCTTCTCGTTCTGGGATCCCAGCTTTCTCCTGTAATAACACTAATCCTGGACACAATGTAGATGCCAACATGTTTCCTTCCTGAGGTTCAAAGATAGCCGCTTCGCTTGACCGCATTCTTACCTCTAAAATGACGGTACCGCAAGTCCAAGGACCTAGCTCCGTACTCGTCGGTATCACAGCTTTTGCTACCTCTACGTCTGCTTCTGACTCACTGTTCCCTGGTGCCGCTCCTTTATACTCTAGAGGGACAATATTCACAGATTCGCCCTCTGTATACAAGGTTAGAGGATTCGTTAGTAACTCCATCCTAGTGCTGAGCATAAAATCCATCCCAAGCAACATGGGTGCTGGTAAGCCTAAGCTTCCTACTATAATAAAAGTATGAGCATACCACTTATTTCCAATCTGAAGTTCAACCTTTATAGCTCCATCAGTCAATATCTCATCTCCACTTACGTTAAATAATTTAACCGCTTCCTCTGATTCCCAGTCATCTTGCTCAACGCTCCTTTTTAACTGTTGATATACTTCTCTCGTAATCAACGACCTAGCAGCTCATGTGTCAATCAAGTCTAAGACACTTTCATCTAGGCCTTTCACATTCACCATCATTGCGACTAGTTTCTCGTAGCCCACGAGTGAGGCGATCGGAATTGGGTCGGCGTTTTTTTTTTCTGAGTCCAAGGTACTGCACCTGACTGTCTTTCACCTGACGCCTGTCCCCATGGATCACTTCTCCCTCTTCCTCTATTATCTTCTCTCTCCCATTCTTGTGCTCTCCTTCTGCCTACCCAACACTGCCGTGCCTGGTGACCAGGTTTATTGCAGTGATAACATCTTCCTGGCTGATTACTAGTAGCGCCTGTCTGACTAGAAGTAGGGCCACACCTCCAGTTGCATTCTCGAGCAATATGGCCTTTACCGTGGCAGTAATAGCACTCAGCCATGGGGCAATTCTTAGCAATGTGTCCTGTCTTTTTGCATGAATAGCAAGTAATTGGTGGAGGTGCACCCCCTCTTACTCCTTGAGCTCCACCACTTTTAAGGCCAGTGCGTGGTTTCGGCTTTTCTATCGTCACTACATTTATATTTGGTTTACTTCTCTCTGTCCTCTCTAACAACTTTAACTTGGGCTGTGTTTCTGCATATCTTAGCATAGCTGCCAAGATCCTATAAGGGTCTTCACACTCCACATCGCTTAACATGTCTTGCACCTCCGGCGGTACACTTTTAAGTAATGCACCTGCAGCTACTTTATCAACAACATCATCATGACCTGGCTCTACCTCGTTCGCTTGAGTACTCAAAGTCTCAAGACGCACAAAGAATTGGTGAAACGTCTCCCCCGGAGAGCGAACAGCAGATCCCAGTTCACTTAAAAGTGTACTGGCTCGTGCATCAGCAGGATAAATTCTTAAAAATTCAGCTTTCACAGCTGTCCAATCCGCACCGACTTTCTTAATCGTATTGAGAAGATGTGAATAGGCAGCGTCTATGCTATGCGTTTTAGCTAGCTCTAATCGACCTTCATCAGTCCAAAGTGGTCCCACTGTCATATCATCTATACTGTAGTTTGCAACCAACGCCTCGCGCTTGTGATGCATCTATACTGAGGGAAATCCGGCGATATTACCTCTCCACCACAAAAATAAGGAAGACCCGTTATCTTAGCATAATTATTTACAGCATTGCCAGTTAAAGTCTGACTCAATTTATCAGCAAGACTCTGCAAAGGGTCCAGAGCAGGAGCAGGGGCGGCAGCGGCCGCACCTCCTACTGGAGAGTGTGGTCTGCTCATGTTAACTTCTCTAACTCCCCCAAAATAATCTAATAAATGGTCAGAAAACGCGGAGTCACACCGGGGTGGGGCTTGAATACGAAGATTCGCAAGATACTGATGTAACGCTTCCTCTGATGCGCACCTACGCAATCTAAACCACTCTTCAGGACTCTGTATTAAACCACGAGACACTGGGGATGGAGAACGTGGAGGGCTTAGGGGACCAATATTCATAACAAATCTTAATAACAAGTTTTTTCACCTTAGAATCCCACCACAGCTGTCACCAGTATGTCGTGCCCCACTTGCTTACTTTGCTCTTTATCTATTCTTCTCCTATGGAAGACTAAGTTCAGTTACGTTAAGTCCAATTAGGTTAGTCAGATTTAATTAAGTTTCATTAGGTAGCGCTGGATAGGCACAAGTGGGGAACCCGACATAACAACACATCAAGTAAACACAAGTCCATTTAAGGCCGGCGCTACGTGGGAGCGTCTCTTTCCTTATAGAGGAAGGGATTCTAGGGTTACTCAAACTAATTTTCTCTTTTTTGTTTATCCACAATTTATGTACAATTTATACACTAAGTCAAAGCAATCAACTGATTTGGTCCACTCTATGAACTCCAAGTTATGCAACTACTTTATGATCTTACTCTACAATAAAACTATTAAATCATGCCACCTTACAATGGTAATCAACAATACAACTAAGTTCCATTAAACAAGTAACAGTTCACGAATATTATTATTCGTCACTGAAGATAATACTCTCTCTTACTAAAATAAAACCAAGACCATTATGGTTAAATACAGGGTAATACTAACGGTAATATCCTCTTACACATAGGGTAATTAAGTACAATACTATAGCACACCATCATTTCACCTTAGCATTGTTACTACTAGAACATTAATCTCTGTAACATTTTATTCTCGTATCACTTCACCTCAAGTTATTTCAATATATTTCTGCAAAATTAATATCACTCTTTACACAGTCATGTACCCTAACTCAATACTTCTCCATAAAGACACTTAACTTTTATATAATCGTTGTTCCTTTCACCATTGAGCAATTAAGTTAATTTAACAATCATACAAACTATCTGGCCCGTCCTGTTATACCCTACCACGAATCTACAGTATACTCTCAATATTTTTCACAGTGTATTTCACTTTCTTCTCCTTTCTCTCTTTCCTTCTCTCAGTTCCACTTTCCTCTATGTTCTCTAACAAGAATATCTACTCACTGATACCGTAGAGTACCAAGACATCACCAGTCTCATCGTCGTGGTAGGGTGCTCAGGCGGGCCTTCTAGCTAAGATCTTCCCCCAGGTTCTTCTCGACTCTTTGCCCTCTCTGCTTCTACTGACTTCCAACCTTCTGCTTCTCCCTCAGGAAGAGTACAGGGGCCGGAAGTAGGCGTGTACTCTACATATCCTTCGTTCACTTCTCTCAGTGTTCTTAGTCGGGTCTGGTCCGCAACATTTTGAAATAATGTCCATTGTATAACGTTAATTCACACTAGACATTGCTACCCTTTAGTTTTGAATCACTTTTCTCTTATATCTGTATATGTACGTAGGATACTACTCCATTAGGCCGTATCTAGCTCTTCCGTTCGGAGCTGTGAGAGTAACTGTGTGCCTCGGCACTCCCGCTTATTATTACTCATTGTTCATTCACTTTTCATTTTTCATTCTTCACCATTCACTGATCTGCGGCTTCTTCCATCTTTTCAAGGTGCCGCAGGTAACGATATTTGTCACGTAACTTTTTTCGATATCCTTTATCCCTTACTGATTGTTGTGGATGACGTGGTTGTGGTATGGGTGGTTGTGGTCGGATGGTGGGTGGTCTGATGATGGGTGAGTCAGTCGCAGCCGCGTGTGTTATGTTCTCATTGAATGTCTGGTGTAAGTCGTCATCACCATCATCAGCGTCGTCAGCATCGTCGTTGTCTTCCGTATTGCTGTAGTTGTTGCCGCAGCTTGCCGTGCGGCGACATTCTCCGATGCCAAGAATGTCACGTCCTCGTGACATCTCCTGACGACGAAACTCCTCGAAGGCCCATGATTCCGCACGTTGAAGAACTGGTAGTGGGCAGGTGGCTCGGTAGAAGCGATAGCATAGGAAAGCTATCACCACAAGGACAAGGATAACCACGCCAACTACAAGTACATAAGTCGTCCAAGGTGTAGCAGCGCTCAGGTGGTGACGCAGGGGTTGAATGACCTTCATACGGTGGATAAGGGTCTGCAGTGGAAGTGAGTCACCCACCTCGACATCATCTGCTGTACTTTGAAATGATAAATTCAGTAATGCTGATTTTTCTAAGGGCATCAGAGATACGTTAATGGGAATCGCTATGGGGGTGATCTTTAATTCTTGCTCTCGAATAACTGTGGCATAAGCAAGCAAAACCAATCCACTGATATGCGCACTACATCCTTCACCTAGGGCAAGTAAGCCTGTATTTCGAGCTACATGCTCTGACTGAGACTCTACTTTATTAGGGCATGTGAGAGTGAAGTGAATTGGGTAGGGCTTAGAAAAAGCCCAACCAGTTTTATATCTGATGAAAACTGGGTTAAAACTCTTCAGCACAACTTTTGAGCATAACTTACTAGCCTCAGGCTTAGCCAAAAACAATGCAGTTTCACACGTTAGAACAGAGGTATCATATATTGGTCTTATAGGCGGACATATTAATAATTGACCATGCTCTTTACACAAGTCAAATGACTCTAGCGTTACATAATGTCTTCTGGTTTGGCTGATCGCCAAATATTGAGCAACTCTATCATAGCGAACAAAGTATGGTGTGTCTGGGACTCTGAAAGGTAGAGACGTTATCTGATACACATCAAAAATGTCGTCAGGATCACCCCTCAAGGGTACTAGTAGGTAGAAATTCAGTGTTTGAGAATTAGAAGATCTTCGTGGAACTACAGTCATAGCATCCTGATAAACAGCTAAAAATTCTAAACGTGCAGGATATAACAGGCCAGGTTTTAACAAGGAAGCTTCTCTCAGAAGTGATAAAAGTACCGAATTGGGAACTAGGAATGATGAAAATTTTCCTGCCAACATTTTCTCTAGACCTAACTTTAAACCGAAATGATCATTTTGTATGTCTATTAAAGCAAGGGACAAATCATTCATAGCTTCTGTTATCCTTATCTCCTCCTCATTTTTTAGTGTCAATAAGCTAACCTGTCTAACTAAATAGTTAGAGACATTAGCAGCCTTCTCTAATCGCTGTATAGCTTTTTTCATGGCACGCATGTCTCTTACAGTGGCATTTAGTATTTCAGAATGTAAATTAAGCTCTACTCTTTCCTCCTCTGTGAAAGATTCTATATTATCTAACTGGTGGTGTATAAGATCTATCTGCTCTTGTGTTGCTGTACCAAACAAAGCGTTAGAAATGGTTCCCAATATATTAAAGGCTCCTCGCTTACTGCGAGATCCCGACGGGGTGGTGGCATCATTTAATAATGAAGACAAATAATCATTGAGAGAGTGAAACAGTTTAGCAAATTCCAAATCAAAAGATGTTAATGTCTCTCGTAAAACGTTAACAATAACTGATGAATCATCCATATGGTCTATTGACCATGCAACATCGGCAGCTAGTTTACGAGCACGCATCAGGGGCTGATAAAACTCATCCATGTCAATAACATACGGTATAATAAAAGAATTTCCTGTAAAGTGGGCCTGACGCTGTGCGGTGAATGCAAGTCCCGCTCTCACTGGTAGGTCTTCCCATGCTTGACTTCCAAGTCCACTGATGATCACGGTCAGTAGGACCTGTAAAAAAGGTCAACTTTATTTTAGATACTCTATAGGCTTATCCATAATATTAGGTAATTCTGTTGCCTGTCCTTTAGATCTTAAACTATAGGTTTGTCTTCCTCCTTCGGCATTATCAATCAAATCGGCCACTGCACCTTCTTCTTGCTCTTCGTGCAAGCTCTGCACACTTTGAGTATTTTCCTCTGTTTCCTGCAATTGTGAGGCATTTCCTTCTTCCGCTCTTTCTACGTCTAAAATATCTCTCAATTCATAATCCTGCACTTCCTCTGGTGGTAGAGTGCCCTCATGAAGGGGGTATGCTCTCCGTACATTACCATTCATTGTCTCGTCTAAATTATCTTCATGGGCTAGCCTGACTCTGTCTGTGTGGACTTTCATGACTCTCCCCGTGTTTATGTCTACCAGTTTTACTATCACATCACTAATTTTCCCTTTCACTCTAAAAGGTCCATCGTATAGAGGTTGAAGTTTCTTAGGCTCTCCTGGCTTGGGACTCTTTCGTACATAAACCCTATCTCCTGTACGAATCTCTTTTACTTTTGCTCTCGATGTCTGTTGCTTCTCCATGGCCTCCTGACTTTCCTCAATGTACCTTAAACATCTCCTAAAGGTACGATTAGCCTTAATGGCCATTTCATTTTTATAGTTATCCAGATCATAACAGATCGGTTCCTGTTTTACGACATCATACGGGACACCAGGGTCCCTGAGGAACATGAGGTAGAATGGGGATTCCTTCAACACTCTGTGATTTGCTGTGTTGTATGCCCATGTGGCAAAGCACAACATTGAATCCCATATTTGTGGATTATCCTCTACTAAACTCCTTAGGTATTTCATTACTGTGGCATTGGCTCTTTCAATCACCCCATTGGCAGACGGGTGATACGCTGTTGTTGTTGTCTTTTTCGTCTTTAGCAACTCAGCTATCCCTTTAAGAGTGGCATTGACGAACTCTGTTCCTTGGTCTGTGAGCATCCAGCGTGGTGCTCCATGAACACACACGACATTTTTAACGAACGCTCTGGCAACCTCATCAGCAGTTTTCGTACGAAGCGGGACGGCTATCAAATATCGTGTCATCACATCTATTACTGTCATAATATATTTATATCCCTCTTCACTTGGATTTATGGGGCCGATCAAGTCCATATGAATTCTCTCAAAGGGTACTCCTACCCTAGGGTATCGCTGCAACGGCGCTGGGGCGTCCCCCGACGGCTTGAAGCGGTTGCAAGTAAGGCACGCCTTGCAATAACTCTCAACATCTCTACTCATCCGTGGCCACCAACTAAATCGTTTTAGTCTTTCTAAAGTTACTTTGATTCCTCCATGACCTACAGTAGGTAATTTATGAGCTATCTCTAGAGCACTCTGTTTGCATTCATCAGGAGTTACAACTTGTTTTAGACTCTCATCATACTCATTGGTATCGTAATGATAGAGTAATCCATCTTCAACTATGAACTCACTAGTACTAACTCCTAGTGTTCTGTGTGCATCTTTAATTTCTTCTCTAGTCACTTCTACTTCTCCATCTCGTATACACTGAAGATATTGTTCCTTCATTCTTTTATACAATGGATGCGCATCCTGTCTGGGTCTCACTACCAACTCTCTCCATCTTATTATGTCTCTTTCTCTGTCTTCATCAATTCTGGATATTTGATAATCTTCTTTTTCGCACTCGCTATCATCATCATCATCATCATCATCATCATCATCTTTGGTTCTTTCTCTTATCTTTGGTTTTGTACCCGTAACTGCGAGAACTCTGTCCTCCGATAACACTTGGCCTCGCAGTCTAGATAAGGCATCTGCTACAACATTATCTTTGCCTGGTATATAGGTTATCTTAATGTTATACTCGGCAACCAAAAGTTGCCACCTAGCAATCCGTCCACTAGGGCTAGTTGTGTTCAGCAGCCAGACCAGGGGTCTATGATCCACACGAAGCTCTACCTCGTAACCCAATATTAAGCTCCTATTTACCTGGAGACCATATACTATAGCCAAAGCTTCTCTCTATATAGTGCTATACTTCACCTCAGCAGAGTTTAACCGTCGGCTAAAATAAGTGATAGGCCGTAAATGACCTGTGTCGTCTTCCTGCTGTAATACTCCTCCTATAGCAGAAGAAGAAGCGTCTGTAGTCAGCACAAATTTCTTTGTGAAGTCTGGAAACTGCAAAGTCACTCCTTCAAGCAACTCGTGTTTCAGTGTTTGAAACGCAGTCTCTGCTTCAACACTCCATTGTATCGGGGTGTTATCTCTCTTTATTCTTTCTACCACCTGTCAATTTAATGAGTGGTCCAGCCTTCTCAGCGTAACCCTGAATATACCGTCGGTAGTAATTAGTCATTCCGAGGAAGGACTGCAATTCACAGACAGTTTTGGGAGTGGCTATATCACGAATAGCATTCACCCTTTGGGGTTGTGGTTTTATGCCTGTGGCACTAACAACATGTCCCAAATAGTCCACTTCTGATTTAAAAAAATGACACTTGGACAATCTTAGAGAAAGATTTACATCACTCAATCTTCCCAGCACTATATCTAAAATTTTTAAATGTTCCTCCCAAGTCTCGCCCTGAATGATTATGTCATCCAGGTACACATGTGTGATGGAGCCCGTAAGCCCAATTAACACATGGTTAATCACTCTCTGAAATGCAGCTGGTGCTTCTTTAAGTCCAAAGGGAAGCACATTGTACTCCCAGTGACTTTCAGGAGAGGAAAAGGCTGTCTTTTCCTTACAATCTTCTGATAATGGTATCTGATGGTACCCCTGACGGAGGTCCAAACAGCTGAAGTAACGACTCTTTCCCAGCTGTGCTAAGATGTTCTGAATGTTAGGTAGAGGGAATCGATCCTCTCTGATATTAGCATTCAGCTTTCTAAAATCCAAACATAATCTCAATCCGCCCTCTTTCTTAGCTATAGGCACCAGGGGTGCGTTGTAAGGACTTCGGGAGGGTCGTATAACTCCTTGCTCCAACATAGTTTTCAAGCTTTCCTTGACCTCTTCATGATACTTTACCGGTATAGGATAAGGATTCCTATAAGCTACTTCCGGGGTCACAGTTATTATTAAATGATAGTAGTAAGGGGTCACATTCAAGGGTTCATCCTCAATGCGAACACTGTCGGATACTTCATTATCAGTGCTCTCAGAGCTTCAGTCTCCTTACTCATCAAATGTGGGGAAAACATACTATCAACTAAGGCAAACAGTTTCTTCGTTCGTGCTCTCTCGGTCACTCTAGTCTCTTTCATCATGACTCCTGATACAATTTCTTCTAGGCCTTTCTGTTTATTCTCATTTATATCCCACAATACTCTACCACACGGCCTGATATGACCCAGACATGTACCTCCCTTGAGTTCGATCCTGTCCGGACTAGGATTGACGAACCTCACCTTAAAATGAAATCGCGATTTCTCTCGTGCCTTCTCTACTTCCTCTAACTCTTCTCGTTCTGGGATCCCAGCTTTCTCCTGTAATAACACTAATCCTGGACACAATGTAGATGCCAACATGTTTCCTTCCTGAGGTTCAAAGATAGCCGCTTCGCTTGACCGCATTCTTACCTCTAAAATGACGGTACCGCAAGTCCAAGGACCTAGCTCCGTACTCGTCGGTATCACAGCTTTTGCTACCTCTACGTCTGCTTCTGACTCACTGTTCCCTGGTGCCGCTCCTTTATACTCTAGAGGGACAATATTCACAGATTCGCCCTCTGTATACAAGGTTAGAGGATTCGTTAGTAACTCCATCCTAGTGCTGAGCATAAAATCCATCCTAAGCAACATGGGTGCTGGTAAGCCTAAGCTTCCTACTATAATAAAAGTATGAGCATACCACTTATTTCCAATCTGAAGTTCAACCTTTATAGCTCCATCAGTCAATATCTCATCTCCACTTACGTTAAATAATTTAACCGCTTCCTCTGATTCCCAGTCATCTTGCTCAACGCTCCTTTTTAACTGTTGATATACTTCTCTCGTAATCAACGACCTAGCAGCTCATGTGTCAATCAAGTCTAAGACACTTTCATCTAGGCCTTTCACATTCACCATCATTGCGACTAGTTTCTCGTAGCCCACGAGTGAGGCGATCGGAATTGGGTCGGCGTTTTTTTTTTTCTGAGTCCAAGGTACTGCACCTGACTGTCTTTCACCTGACGCCTGTCCCCATGGATCACTTCTCCCTCTTCCTCTATTATCTTCTCTCTCCCATTCTTGTGCTCTCCTTCTGCCTACCCAACACTGCCGTGCCTGGTGACCAGGTTTATTGCAGTGATAACATCTTCCTGGCTGATTACTAGTAGCGCCTGTCTGACTAGAAGTAGGGCCACACCTCCAGTTGCATTCTCGAGCAATATGGCCTTTACCGTGGCAGTAATAGCACTCAGCCTGGGGCAATTCTTAGCAATGTGTCCTGTCTTTTTGCATGAATAGCAAGTAATTGGTGGAGGTGCACCCCCTCTTACTCCTTGAGCTCCACCACTTTTGAGGCCAGTGCGTGGTTTCGGCTTTTCTGTCGTCACTACATTTATATTTGGTTTACTTCTCTCTGTCCTCTCTAACAACTTTAACTTGGGCTGTGTTTCTGCATATCTTAGCATAGCTGCCAAGATCCTATAAGGGTCTTCAAACTCCACATCGCTTAACATGTCTTGCACCTCCGGCGGTACACTTTTAAGTAATGCACCTGCAGCTACTTTATCAACAACATCATCATGACCTGGCTCTACCTCGTTCGCTTGAGTACTCAAAGTCTCAAGACGCACAAAGAATTGGTGAAACGTCTCCCCCGGAGAGCGAACAGCAGATCCCAGTTCACTTAAAAGTGTACTGGCTCGTGCATCAGCAGGATAAATTCTTAAAATTCAGCTTTCACAGCTGTCCAATCCGCACCGACTTTCTTAATCGTATTGAGAAGATGTGAATAGGCAGCGTCTATGCTATGCGTTTTAGCTAGCTCTAATCGACCTTCATCAGTCCAAAGTGGTCCCACTGTCATATCATCTATACTGTAGTTTGCAACCAACGCCTCGCGCTTGTGATGCATCTATACTGAGGGAAATCCGGCGATATTACCTCTCCACCACAAAAAATAAGGAAGACCCGTTATCTTAGCATAATTATTTACAGCATTGCCAGTTAAAGTCTGACTCAATTTATCAGCAAGACTCTGCAAAGGGTCCAGAGCAGGAGCAGGGGCGGCAGCGGCCGCACCTCCTACTGGAGAGAGTGGTCTGCTCATGTTAACTTCTCTAACTCCCCCAAAATAATCTAATAAATGGTCAGAAAACGCGGAGTCACACCGGGGTGGGGCTTGAATACGAAGATTCGCAAGATACTGATGTAACGCTTCCTCTGATGCGCACCTACGCAATCTAAACCACTCTTCAGGACTCTGTATTAAACCACGAGACACTGGGGATGGAGAACGTGGAGGGCTTAGGGGACCAATATTCATAACAAATCTTAATAACAAGTTTTTTCACCTTAGAATCCCACCACAGCTGTCACCAATATGTCGTGCCCCACTTGCTTACTTTGCTCTTTATCTATTCTTCTCCTATGGAAGACTAAGTTCAGTTACGTTAAGTCCAATTAGGTTAGTCAGATTTAATTAAGTTTCATTAGGTAGCGCTGGATAGGCACAAGTGGGGAACCCGACATAACAACACATCAAGTAAACACAAGTCCATTTAAGGCCGGCGCTACGTGGGAGCGTCTCTTTCCTTATAGAGGAAGGGATTCTAGGGTTACTCAAACTAATTTTCTCTTTTTTGTTTATCCACAATTTATGTACAATTTATACACTAAGTCAAAGCAATCAACTGATTTGGTCCACTCTATGAACTCCAAGTTATGCAACTACTTTATGATCTTACTCTACAATAAAACTATTAAATCATGCCACCTTACAATGGTAATCAACAATACAACTAAGTTCCATTAAACAAGTAACAGTTCACGAATATTATTATTCGTCACTGAAGATAATACTCTCTCTTACTAAAATAAAACCAAGACCATTATGGTTAAATACAGGGTAATACTAACGGTAATATTCTCTTACACATAGGGTAATTAAGTACAATACTATAGCACACCATCATTTCACCTTAGCATTATTACTACTAGAACATTAATCTCTGTAACATTTTATTCTCGTATCACTTCACCTCAAGTTATTTCAATATATTTCTGCAAAATTAATATCACTCTTTACACAGTCATGTACCCTAACTCAATACTTCTCCATAAAGACACTTAACTTTTGTATAATCTTTGTTCCTTTCACCATTGAGCAATTAAGTTAATTTAACAATCATACAAACTATCTGGCCCGTCCTGTTATACCCTACCACGAATCTACAGTATACTCTCAATATTTTTCACAGTGTATTTCACTTTCTTCTCCTTTCTCTCTTTCCTTCTCTCAGTTCCACTTTCCTCTATGTTCTCTAACAAGAATATCTACTCACTGATACCGTAGAGTACCAAGACATCACCAGTCTCATCGTCGTGGTAGGGTGCTCAGGCGGCCTTCTAGCTAAGATCTTCCCCCAGGTTCTTCTCGACTCTTTGCCCTCTCTGCTTCTACTGACTCCCAACCTTCTGCCTCTCCCTCAGGAAAAGTACAGGGGCCGGAAGTAGGCGTGTACTCTACATATCCTTCGTTCACTTCTCTCAGTGTTCTTAGTCGGGTCTGGTCCGCAACATTTTGAAATAATGTCCATTGTATAACGTTAATTCACACTAGACATTGCTACCCTTTAGTTTTGAATCACTTTTCTCTTATCTCTGTATATGTACGTAGGATACTACTCCATTAGGCCGTATCTAGCTCTTCCGTTCGGAGCTGTGAGAGTAACTGTGTGCCTCGGCACTCCCGCTTATTATTACTCATTGTTCATTCACTTTTCATTTTTCATTCTTCACCATTCACTGATCTGCGGCTTCTTCCATCTTTTCAAGGTGCCGCAGGTAACGATATTTGTCACGTAACGTTTTTCGATATCCTTTATCCCTTACTGATTGTTGTGGATGACGTGGTTGTGGTATGGGTGGTTGTGGTCGGATGGTGGGTGGTCTGATGATGGGTGAGTCAGTCGCAGCCGCGTGTGTTGTTCTCATCGAATGTCTGCTGTAAGTCGTCATCACCATCATCAGCGTCGTCAGCATCGTCGTTGTCTTCCGTATTGCTGTAGTTGTTGCCGCAGCTTGCCGTGCGGCGACATTACCAATCCCACTTTTTCTCCTTCCTCCACCAGACAATCAAGCACCCTCTGCATCTTGTAAATACTTCCGCAAATCAGTACAATATCATCAGCATAGTCCAAATCCATCAGCTTCTTATTTTCTTTCCAGTTAATTCCTGCACCTGTTCTCCTTACAACCTTTTTTATAACATAATCCATAACCAAAACAAATAACAATTGTGAAAGAACTCCTCCTTGAATCACTCCTGACCTAACTTGAAATGGATCACTCAAAGAACCGCCCACCATTACCTTACAAAAAGTACCTTCATGCAGGCTTCTAATAATATTTACAAACTTTTCTGGTATACCATAGAATCTCATAATTTTCAACATACCTCCACGTGAAACACTACCAAACGCCTTTTCAAAATCCACAAAACACATACTAAGTGGCATTTTCATCTCATTAGCTTGTTGCATTAGATGCCTTGCAATAAAAATCTGATCATTACAAACTCGACCCTTTCTAAATCCCGCTTGTTCTTCTCTTAAAATTTTATCAATTACTGGCTCTATTCTGTTCAACAAGATTTTGGAAAAGACTTTTGCAACTACAGGTGTCAAAGTTATCCCCCTCCAATTGCCACACACACTTAAATCTCCCTTTTTTGGTATTGTTATAATCACTCCATTTTTCCACTCTTCTAGAATTCCAACATTATCCCAAGCCACATTAAAAAGTTTCAAAAGCGCATTCATCAACTCGTCATTTTCCACCTTAAGCATTTCAGGGAATATTCCATCCTCTCCTGGGGCCTTAGAATTCTTTAACTCCTTTATAGATTTTGCTACCTCTTCCAAAGTTATATCCCCTGTTTCTATCTGCAAATCTCTTTCGGCTGGCAAAATGTCCTCTTCAGCTGGGATTGGTCTATTTAGAACAGATTCAAAGTGCTCTTTCCACCTTCCTTTTATATCCAAATCTTTAGTCATCAAATTACCATTTCTATCTCGTACAGGTATTTCCTTCCTACTCTTTTCAGTCCCAGTTAACTCCTTTATGGCCTGATACGCTGCTCTTGTGCTCTGACCGTCATTTTTACTTAATTTAATTTCTGTCTCTGTCGCCTTTTCATCATATAGTCTCCTCTTGTCACGTCTAACGAGTCTTTTTACTTCAGAATGTAAACTCCAGTACTTTGCTCTAAGTACTACAACTACCTGGCCATCAACATGTTGTTCTTCACTTCTTAACTTAGCCTCTTTCCTTTTCTGAATTACATTCCATGTTTCATCTGACATCCACTTTTTCCTTCTCGCTTTTCCCTTTTTCTTAATAGTAACCTTAGCATTCTCATGCAAAACCTCTTTTACCTCTCTCCGCATTTGATTAATATCATTGTCTTCAGATTCCATCAAAGTCTGCAGGACTAGAAATCTGTTCCTACATTCCCACCGAAATTTTTTCTTTGTGCTCTCATCACTTCTCAGCTCATCCAAATCATAATTATTACCTCCTGTACAACTACCATTAACGTTTCTCTTAAGTTTTATTTTAATCTTTGACACAACAAGTTGATGATCACTACCTATATCTGCCCCCCTCCTTACGCAAACATCTTGCAAATAACTCCTATGCCTTCTGCTAATTGCAATGTGGTCAATCTGGTTACAATATTTACCACATGGTGAAATCCAAGTAGTCTTATGTATTTTTCTATGCTCAAAGATAGTTCCACCAATTATAAGGTCATTTGCCAAACAAAAGCTTCCAAGTCGCACCCCATTTTCGTTCCTTATACCAACACCCTCCTTACCCATACAATCTTCAATGCCATCCCTACTACTGCCAACAATCGCATTAAAATCACCAATGCAAACTAGTACATCATGTCTTGCCACTCTATTCACTACATCCTGCAGCTTCTCATAAAAGTCATCCTTCATTTCATCAGCAGCCTCATTTGTCGGAGCGTACCCTACAACCATATTGATATTACCATGGTCAGATTTTAAACGAGCATAAAGCAAGCGCTCATTAATTGGTTCAAACTCACACACTGCCTTACAAGCATCTCTACTCAGCAGTAAGCCTAGCCTACTCCTTGGTAATGATTTCCATCACTCCTACCAGAAACCAACATAGTAATACCATCTTCCAAATTCATTTTATCAACTCCAAGCAACCTCGTTTCTGTAAGAGCACAAATATCCATCTTGTATTCCTTGAACACTGATATAAGTTCTTCCATTTTACCAGACTGATTGAGAGTTCGAACATTCCAGTTTCCTATTCTTAAGGTTCTTTTTGGATGTATAAACTTATTTTTACACCGTGGGATTCTTAGCACCCCCTGCCCGCTTAAGGGCTGCACGGGACTGAGGGCCATTGCTTCGTCACCAGAGTTCATCAAGATTTCTTAGGCAGAAAAATATTTTACCCTGGAGCCAATGCCAGTGACTCGCAGGAACCAGACAGTGGAGAGAGGAAATTAACTAAATGAAAGTAAAATGCAGAGGGTTTGGACAGACAAAGTACAAGGGAAAGAAAGAGAGCAAAGAGAATGTAGATAAAAGTGTCCCTTTTAGTCGCCTCTTACGACAAGCAGGGAATACTGGGGAAGTATTCTATCCCCCCTTCCCCAGGGGGGAATACTGATAATAATAATAATAATAATAATAATAATAATAATAATAATCCATCCATCCATCATCCAATCCTACATTGCCCCATGAGGAGCGTAGGAGCCCGGGGCTAGGCTGTTGGTCCTGACATTTAAGATGAGAGTGACCAGCCTCACTCATCCCTGAGTGGCATTACATGAGCAATAAACCCCAACCATCCCTTGGATATAAACCTTCACCGGCTCAATCCGATTGGAGTGCAATAATTACCCACTAAACCACCAGGCGCAATAAATTTGGTTATATGGTTACCACCCAGCGTAGTAAATGGTTTCCAGGTGTTCAGGAAACGATTTGGCTTGTCACTCAGTATAGAGTCACCCACAGGCAGAAGGAAGAGGAAAGAATGAAGGAAAGAAAAATAGAAGAGGGAGTGTTAAGTCGCCCATAGGCAGAAGGAAGAGGAAAGAACGAAGGAAAGATAGAAGATGGAAGGAAAGAAGGATGGAGGAGAGGAAAGGGCAGGCACCCAACAGCAGCACTACATCGATTGGGTGGATGGTGAGCGCCCCCACCCACCACTAAATAATAATAATAATAGTAAAAATCATCATCATCATAACAATAATAATAATAATAATAAATAATAATAATAACAGGAATGATAAGAACAAGGGGAATAATAATAACAACCTCACCCAGGGCAGGACACAGGGGTGACATCCACAAGCCACTGATGGACTGGGTGGGCAGCAAGTTGAAGGTGTGCACAACGAGCCTCAGTCCTTCTTTGTAGCGAAACATCATCAGTTTAGTGCGGTGGGTTGCGTATATGCTTTTCTGATGGACCTGGGACAAAACACAAGCACCACTGGTCATTTTCTAATGTGGAGAGGATGGAGAGTGAGAGACTGATGAGGAGAGTGCATGTGAGTGAGGAGGAGAGGGAGGGGGATGCCAAGGATGAGATGAAGGGATGGAGTGGAGAGGTATATCAGAGAGGGGGAGGGGTGTTGGGAGCAGGGCAGTGAAATGGCGGGGGACAGGGCAACATGGAGGCGATTTGTTTGTGGCCACCCCTTATGGGATTAAGGCGCCTGGCAGTAGACAGATAGATAGATACTGTCACTAGGTGTAAATGAAGATGCTAATAATTAAATGGGGGTAAGTAAATGTAAATTATGTATAAAAGAAGCACAAATGGTACTGAAAATAGGTGTAAATGGGTAAGCTGATGTAAACAGATGCCAAATAACACACCTTAATTTCTCCGATGTGTGGATCATCAGCCGGCTCGTGGGTCTGGCTCCTCAAACACAAATAAAGGACCGTCACTGGGAGGTGGAGGACTCTGGCGGCACGGTACTTCTCAGTCAGGTATTCCATGTCGACAGTACAGGTGAACTGTCAGTGAGGGAAAGATGGTTACAGCTTGTTTGTGTTCATATGATGGAACTAATTACATGGACGGTACACATGAACTGTCAATGAGGGAAAGATAGTTACAATTTGTCTGTGTTCATATGATGGAACTAAAAGCCATGGCTGTGTGAAACTCCATGAACTTTAGCTGTGAGGTGGGAATGACTCTCCTTGGTTACCAGCCAATATAAAATTTATCTTTCCGTCTGAATACACTTGTCCTGCAACAGAGGTGAAAGAAGCAGGTCTGCCATAAGCTGAATTGAAAAATACATAAAAACAGCACTTGGGTTAAAAGGGCTTAAGAAAATGGTATGTAATGAAGGTGTTAATGAAAGTTATTCATTTGTTTTTAAAGGCTCCAACATGCTTCCACGTGTCGGCCTTGGTCACCTAATGGCGGCTCTCCATGCTGCACGATCCATTGCAGCCTCCCTGTTCAGTCCCTTAACCCTGAGGTCACACTTAATGACCTCGTCCCATGTCTTTCTCGGTCTACCCCTCATAACCCCACCCCCAATATTAACACTTCTCACCTTCTGCACCCAATTATCATCCCCCATCCTCTCCACATGTCCAAACCATCTCAAACTACCTCTCCTCATCACAGCATTAATACACTCCAGTCCCATCCTACCTCTCAACTCTTCCATCGTAATCCCAGCCCCCCCCCCCCAGACCTTGCATGCAGGGACGCACTGCACATCCACCTAATCATTGTCATTTCTGTACATTTGAGCCGGCGAATATCCTCCTCCTTTATCCTAAACTTAATAACTTTATCTGTGAACAGTTGGGTAGGAACACCTTCACGTGGTGGCGGTGATATAACCACCAGGCTCCACTGCCTAAACTCCTTCCCCATCCTCCAAATAGAGGAATGTGCACTGCAGGAGAAAGACACCTTTGGTTTACAGCACTCCAGTCACAGGACAGGGCAGGAGAAGAGCAACATAACCAGGCAGTGGAACTGTCTAGTTATTTCAGTGCTACCATGTGAAGCGTCTCTCTCTCTCTCTCTCCATCACTAAAAATAATTAATGCACACACACACACACGCAATGGATCAAAGAAGAGACACGGTTTCGAGGTGAGGACACACCAGCAAGGTTAGATTTACTGTTCACCCATGAACCCGATGTAATAGAATCATTGAAATATCTCTGTCCTTTAGGAAAAAGTGATCATGTGGTCATTGAGTTCCAGATGTTAATAGGGAACATCGAGCCAAGAGACGAGCTTCATAGACAGGGAAGATACAACTTTGGGAAAGCAAATTTTACAGGATTGAGAAACTTTTTTGAAAATGCAGATTGGAGAAAATTCAGAGAAACGAGAGATACAGAGGAAGTGGGATATCTTTCTAGACCTCTATAATTTGGGAGTGGAAAAATTTGTACCAAGAGTAAGAGGGAAAGAAAACAGGAAAAAGGAGTGGTTTAATAGAAGGTGTATGACAGCAAAAAAAGAGAGAGATAAGGCGTGGAACAACTGGAGAAAGAGAGGTAACAACAGAACAAAGGAAGAATATAAAAGAACTAGAAATGAATACACAAGAATATGTAGAGAAGAAGAAAGGAATTTTGAAAAAGGTATAACAGACAAATGTAAGGATGAACCCAAACTGTTTTATAGATTTGTTAATGGCAAACTGAAACAAAAGGAAGGAATCACCAAACGGAAAGTAGAAGGAGAGGTCTTTAAGGATGCGGCAATGCAAGCAGAAATAATGAATAAACGTTTCCAGTCAGTTTTCACTAAAGAAAAGGAGTTTGTGGAAGGGGAGGGAGTGATTAGAAATGTTCCGGTGATGAAAGATATAAAAGTGGAGGTACAGGAAGTGTATAAATTACTGGAAACTCAAGATGTAAGGAAAGCCCCAGGACCTGATGGAATTTCTAATTGGGTACTGAAGGAATGCAGAGAACAACTGGCGGATAAAATTCACAGTTTAATCGTATGCTCACTGGAAGAGGGGAAAGTGCCACAAGAATGGAAGAGGGCAAATGTGGTACCAATTTACAAGGGTGGAAACAGGGAAGAACCCCTGAATTATACACCAGTGTCTCTAACCAGCATGGTCGCAAAATTGTGTGAGAGAATCCTGAAAGACAGATGGATAAAATATCTGGAAGAGATGAATATTTTGGCTGAATGTCAGTCTGGATTTAGAAGTGGAAGGTCATGTGTTTCTAACTTGTTGAGTTTTTACTCAAGAGCGATTGACGTGGTACAGAAGAGAGATGGTTGGGTGGATTGTGTGTACTTAGACTTAGAGAAGGCCTTTGACAAGGTACCTCATAAGAGACTAATGTGGAAACTAGAGTATATAGGAGGACTGAAGGGGAAACTTCTGGAATGGATGAGAGACTTTTTGAGAGGCAGACAAATGAGGACAGTAATAAAGGATAGGATGTCTGGATGAAGGGAAGTAACAAGTGGAGTCCCTCAAGGCTCGGTGTTGGCGCCAGTAATGTTCCTGATTTACGTAAATGATATGGTAGATGGAGTGAACAGTTATGCAAGTCTGTTTGCTGATGATGTAAAGATCTTGAGGAAGGTAGAGGTTGAGGAGGATTGTAAAATACTGCAGGAGGATTTGGATAGGATACACAATTGGAGCCGGACGTGGGAAATGAAATTTAATGTTAAGAAATGTAAAATATTGGAAATGGGTAAAAGTACCAGGAGGCCATCACTGAATTATTTGTTGGGTAATGAATTAATCACAAAAGGGAGAGAAGAGAAAGATTTGGGAGTGCTGGTCCAAGATAGTTTGTCACCAGAAAAGCACATTAACAAGATAGTTGGAGAGACTTTTAAAGAAAGATACAAACAAGATTGAGAGAATACAAAGAACAGCAACCAAGATGGACCCCAGTCTGACAGATCTGTCATAGAGAGAGAGGCTGGAAAAACTGGATTTGCCTTCCTTAGAGGAAAGGAGAAAGAGAGGAGACATGATTGCAGTGTTCAGGACCATGGTGGGAGTAGATAATATTGACCGGGAAGATCTGTTTGTATGGGATAAGAGAGTAACAAGAGGACACGGAATGAAACTGAAGAAGCCAAGCTGCTTGAAGGATATCAAGAAATATAGTTTTCCTTATAGATGCACAGACCTGTGGAGCAGCCTGGACAAAGAGATCGTCCAGTCTAAAAACTTAAACGAGTTTAAAGATAAATTTGACTTATTGAGAAACAGTGACGGAAACCCACGAGCATAGTACATTCCGTGTATATCACAATTAGGTATAAGATGGGCCGTGCAGTGTAGTGAAGGATTTTATCACCACCTCTTTAAGGCATGGTAGAGCCTGTGCATTTCTTCTTGCTGAGATGGGTAAAGAGTTTCATTTTCTGCTCTTGTTGTTATTTTCTTCTGTATGCTACATACTGTAGTGCTGTCACCCTCCATAACTCTGTGACCCCATTATTGCACAATTTTAACTCTCCAAAGAATACATTTGTACTTTCAGGCAAACACAATTTTGTGGATAAAAAAATGGTTTTCTGATTATTTTTTGTGGTTCATTTCATTTTGACTCATTTTCAGAATTGCCTCGTTTCCCTGTTTTTCCTGCCTCCTCCGTCCCTCTATTGAATGTAGGAACCCATGCAGAGAAAAGAAATATTTTTGCTGGAAAATGATGGTTCATATCAAATGGACTGAATAACAAATTGGAAAACCCATGTTTTATCCAAACCTAACCACATCTAACTTAACCTGACTGGGTGCCTTTGCTCCTCAGACTCCCCAAAGCATTAATGTAACCTCATCTAACCCAGTCACACTGCAGGGAAGAAAAATGAGACAATGAAGTTGGCAGTTTTAAGCATTAATCTAACTTCATCAAACTAAGGAAGTGGTTGTTGCTGGTGATGAGAGGAACCAGTAGAAAATAAAACTGTATACCCAGTGTTTGCCAGTCAGTATAAAAAATGCAACACACCCTTGTTATACAGTCACTGTAGTGTACAGTCATTTGCTTGTGAGATCAATACAAATTTAACATTTTTTTATTATACAGTCACTGTGATGCCTGATTTCTCATTACCAGTCTGTGATCTTTTTCTTGCTTTCATGATTACAGTGCAAAATACAATAAACAATTGGCCGTGTGGAGAGTGAGAGACTGATAAGGAGAGTGTATGTGAGTGAGGCAGAGGGGGAGAGAGGGAGGGGGAGGCCAAGGATGAGATGGAGGGATGGAGGGGAGAGGTGTATGAGAGAGAGGGGTGTGAGCTAGAAGCAGGGCAATGAAATAGCAGGGGAAAGGGCAACATGGAAGCGATTTGTATGTGACCATCCCTTGCGGGTTTAAGGCGTCTGGCAATACTGTAGATAGATAGAGAGTTTCATGGCAGTTGTAAAATGGTGGTGTGCCGTACCCAACTAAGCATCACCGGATTAGCAAGTGGAAAAGCAGCTGAATATACAATAATGAAAGTAGTAGCTTCAGTTAGTTTCAGGAAAAGGTGTATATTGAATTTATCTCATTAAAACCAAGAAACAGTGTGCACCAAAGTGTGTGCTGAGTGAAGTATGGTATTCTTGCCAGCAGACTGGCAGAGTTCACCATCTAACCAAATCTCTCCCAGTAAATGGTACCATAATGTTAGTTTTTCATTTTCATTTTTTTCATTCATTTTTTTTCATCATCCAATCCTACATTGCCCCATGAGGAGCATAGGAGCCCGGGGCTAGGCAAAGATGAGAGTGGCCAGCCTCACTCATCCCTGAGTGGCATTACATGAGCAATGAACCCCAACCACACCTTGGATATAAGCCTGCACCAGCTTAATCTGATTGGAGCACTGTAATTACCCACTAAACCACCAGGCACCAACATTTGGTTATATGGTTACCTCCCAGCGTAGTTTTTTTTTTTTTTTTTTTTTACTTAATATTTAAACAGTAACTCTAGATGTATGAGCACACAGCATATTTTCCTTAGAGTGATCCTTTTCACAGGCTGATATCTGAAAGCATCAGCCCGGTAAGGAAGGCACCAAGAAGGAGGCACTGCAGATCTTGGCTGAACCATGCAAGTTATTATTGCTGGGAGATCCTGACGGGGGGAAGGGTGGTTGCCTGGACACCTGCATGAGGGGACCTTCGTGGATGGAGTGAGAAGGTGAGTGATGCTTAATTTGTACCTTACCCAGAATGAATGAGAATTACAAGGCTTGATGAATGAAAATATTGATGATAATGACATAGGTATTTTCCTTTTTCTGGATCATAACTGCTCCATGTATAAGAGTGAGAAGAGAATTGATGGTGATGATACTGAATGGAGATTTGAGTAATGAGTTTTCCGTGAATGTTGGTGTGCATCAGGGGTCAGTTTTGAGTCTCATGTTGTTTATCATGGTACTTGAAGCCATTTCACGTGACTTCAGAAATGGACTCCCGTGGGAGATGTTGTATGCTGATGATTTGGTGTTGATTACAGAGAGTGAAAGGAAGGTGGAGGAAAGATTTAGGAAGTGGAGAGATGGTATGGGGCACAAGGGCTTAAGGGTAAATGCAGATAAAACAAAAATGATGATATCTAGGGTTGGTGGCAGTACTGTCAAAGACGAGGGAGAGTGGCCATGTGCAGTTTGCCACAAGGGCTTGAGAAGAAATTCCATCTTGTGCGGTGTGTGTGATAAATGGGTGCATAAGAGATGTAGTGGTATCAGAGGTAGACTGCGAGATAATGCTGATTTTATGTGTGCGGTGTGTCGGGGAGAGCAGGTGGAAATTGTCAGACGTGAAAGGATTGAACTTGCTGGTGAATCTCTTGAGTGTGTGGAAGAGTTTTGTTATTTGGGAGACATGTTATGTGCTGGTGGTGGGGCTGGAGCAGCTCTGTGGCTAGGGTGAGCAGTGGCTGGAAGAAGTTCAGGGAGCTGTTGCCTCTCCTGACATTGAGAGGGCTCTCCCTCCATGCTTAAGGGTCTTTATATGTGGCATGCATTAGGAGTGTAATGCTGTATGGTAGTGAGACCTGGGCAGTAAAGTAAGAGGATATTTGCAGGCTCAGACGCACAGAAATGACAATGATTAGGTGGATGTGCAGTGCATCCTTGAGTGTGAGGCCTTGGGGGGCTAGGTTTATGATGGAAGAGTTAAGAGGTAGGATGGGACTGGAATGTGTTGATGTTGTGATGAGGAGGGGTAGATTGAGGTGGTTTGGGCATGTGGAGAGGATGGAGGTTGACAGTTGGGTGCAGAAAGTGAGAAACTTTAACTTTAGAGGTAGGGTTGTGAGAGATAGGCAGAAAAACACCTTGGATGAAGTCATTGACTGTGACCACTAGGATAAGGGACTGAATAGGGTGGCAGCTAGAGTTTGAGTTGCATGGAGAGGCGTCATTAGGTGATGTAGGCTGATGCATGCAAGCGTGTTGCAACCATTAAAAAACAAAGATGACACTGATAATGATTTTTGTCGGCAGATGGAGGAGTGGATGGTGAGTGTCATCGTGCCATCTTGTTCTGACATCAAGGTTGGCTGGAAATTGATGGAACCTGCTGACAGACAATACACCAGAGAGGAAGAAGATGGGAGAAACCTTTACTTTGCAGTGAACCAACGTGGCCTGCTGCTGTGATGATGATGGTGCACAGAATTGCAAGAAATCTGCATCCATTCATCTCACAGTGATGTTAAAGGTAAACCAGATTTCCTTTCCATATCCTTTGTAGATGCAGGCCTGGTCAGTCAGCCACACCCTAAGGATTTTTATACGCAGTGTCACTCTACCAGGGACCCATTGGGTACGTCAGCTTAGCACCCTAGGAATTGTCAGGCATTAGGTTCTTCACTAGTTTAGCAAAGGCCAGTATGATCCCACATGTCTAGTGCTTCTGTATGTGTGAGAATTATTATTATTATTATTTTTTTTTTTTTGCAGGAGTTTTTGTGTATTATCTCTTCTTTAGTGATTACTGTTTGCATAGTACATGATAACATTTGTCTTTTGTTGCTGTTTATACCTTCTTAGTACTGTATCAGCATAGTCTTCATCAGTAGCAGCAGCACAATCACCCATACCTCTTTTCCTACCCTTGGATGGGGGGCGTGTGAGGTCGGGTGTAGAGAGTCAAAAAGAGAGAAGAGAGGGAGAGAGAAAATAACTAAGTCTGTCCAGTTGAATGAACCACACTAATAATTCCAGCTTCACTTTAGTAACATCAGTTTAACAACATAGTATTTGCATCAGTTAACATCATAGTATTTGTGTCAGTTAACAACATAGTATTTGCATCAGTAAACATATTAGTATTTGCATCAGTTAACATATTAGTATTTGCATCAGTTAACAACATAGTATTTGCATCAGTAAACATATTAGTATTTGCATCAGTAAACATATTAGTATTTGCATCAGTTAACATATTAGTATTTGCATCAGTTAACATATTAGTATTTGCATCAGTTAACTATCTGTCTATCTATTGCCAGTCGCCTTAATCCCATAGGGGTGGTCACAAACAAATCGCCTCCACGTCGCCCTGTCGCCCTCCATTTCACTGCCGTGCTCAATTAACACAGTAGTATTTACAACCCCAGGCTTATTTGAACATGAACCCTTCCTCTGCAGTCTTCCATCCTCCATTTGGGGATGTGGAGGAAATTGAGGAACGTTTGTTTAGCCAGGCAGGGCAGCCATCTGGTTTTTTCATTGCGTAAAAGTGGATATTGAGATCTGCCCTTTCCTTTCCTCCATCCTTCTTTCCTTCCATCCTCTTCTGTCTTTCTTTCCTTCATTCTTTCCTTGTCCTTCAGTCTGTGGGTGACTCTACACTGAGTGACAAGCCAAATGGTTTCCTGTACACCAGGAAACCATTTACTATGCTGGATGGTAACCATATAACCAAATTATGGCGCCTGGTGGTTTAGTGGGTAATTAAGGCGCTCCAATCGGATTGAGCCGGTGAAGGTTTGTATCAAAGGGGTGGTTGGGGTTGATTGCTCATGTAATGCCACTGAGGGATGAGTGAGGCTGGTCACTCTCATCTTAAGTGTCAGGACCAACTTGCCTAGCCCCGGGCTGCTACGCTCCTCATGGGGCAACATAGGATTGGATGAAGATGATAATGATAAAAATGACAGCATGTTTCCACCTAAAGAATTCCTGTATTGGGGTTGGCCGTGGCACAGCTGATATTCTCAATGTACTGGAAGCCAAACCAAAAGCCTGTCTATCTATCTATCTATTGCCAGATGTCTTAATCCCATAAGGGGTGGCCACAGACAGATCACCTCCAAGATGCCCTGTTCCCTGCCATTTCACTGCCCTGCTCCCAGCTCACCCCCACCCCACCCCCTCTCATATACCTCTCCACTCCATCTCTCCATCTCATCCTCGGTTTCCCCCTCCCTCTCCCTCCTTCCACCTCACTCACATACATTCTCCTCGTCAGTCTCTCAAAGAAGCCACAACCAGCTAATTACCTCCCAACAGTTGCTGGAAACTGTTGGGGAAAAAAACAGCAATTTGAGATATATGATACGATTTGTAACAATTTGAGAGTGTGTGCTTGGATGTTGACTCTTCTATGCAGTCAGTTGGATAAAAAGCCTAATAATATGCAGGATAAATGACTAAATAAGAGATGTTATTAAATCAGCAAAGGCACTGGGAATGTTAGCCGGAGTAGCATAGGTGTTAGGGTCATATTAACACTGAGTGTGTGAAGGTGTGGACAAACGTGTAGTGTTTAACAGTTACTTCTTGCAGCAGGACACCAGGACCGAACATCTGACTTACCTTACCTTGCCTTAGCCATAGCTCCTGTAAGTGGTAACATTCTTACCATCCAGGATTATGAGTTTTTCAGGAGATTTAGTGAAACAGAAGTTTGACCAGAATTTTTAGAGGTTAGATAGATTTCACACTCTCACCTTAAATGTTAGGATCATCTTGCCTGGCCCCGGGCTCCTACGCTTGTCATGGGGCAACACAGGATTGGATGATGGATGGATGGATAAATGTTCTGCAAAACAGTTTAGGGCAAAGTTGTGCACCTAGTTGTTGTGTGAGAGTTGATATTTACACGACCTTCATGGTTACTGAAAAGGATTGCTCATTGAACACCTGTTTCAGCCACTCATTAAAGAAAACACCTCAGTACACCTGAAAGCTTGCTCTTAATTATTCATTCACTTCATCTGTCTATCTATCTATAGCCTGATGCCATAATCCCATAAGGGGTGGCCATTTGTCTTTGAGTTAGTGGTTTTGTGGGGAGGGGCACTAACCCTCCACCAACCCACTTGTTGACACATAGGGAACATGTGTGGGTTGGTTATATGGTTACTACTCAGCATTGTAAATGATTTCCTGGCTTACAGGAAACCATTAGGCTTGTTACTCAGTGTAAAGCCACCTGAAAGGGAAACAGGTGTAATAACAAGTAACAGGAAAGATGAGAGAAATGGGAAGAGAGGAGGGCAGACACAGAAAAAGAATGATAAATGTGAAGGAAGAAGTAGGCAGCACTACATCAAGTGAGTGGATGATGGTGGTCACCGCCTACCACCGTTCTCTTCGTGTGGGATAAAATAAGTACAGTAGAGCAAACTAATGCAGGCATATCATTTATATTATAATTAATTTTGTGGCAGCACCAACAGACCCCTCCATATATGACATACAGCAGTGCAGGGTGTTGCCAATTTCCTTTCATAAAACTGTCTGTGCAAAACAAACAAAAATAATTCCAAAGCTTATTTTGTATGGATGGGATGGAGCGGAGAGGTATATGAGAGAGGGGGGTGTGAGCTGGGAGCAGGGCAGTGAAATGGCGGGTGACAGGACGACATGGAGGCGATTTGTTTGTGGCCATCCATTACGGGATTGAGGCGTCTTGCAGCAGATAGATGGGTAGATTATTTTCTATATAGTGCACATCACATGTTTGGTCCTCCCTTGGAAAGCTTATTGTATTTAGCATCTTGTTCCAGAGTTCTTTCTGTAATCTATCCATCTATCTATCTGTCTATAGCCCGACGCCGTAATTTCACAAAGGGTGGCCGTAGACAAAACGCCTCCAAGTTGCTCTGTCACCCACCATTTGACTGCCCTCCTCCCAACTCACTCCCCCCTCCCTCATATACCTCTCAACTCCATCGCTCCACCTCATCCTTGGTCTCCCCCTCCCTCTCCCTCCCTCCACTTCACCTACATACACCCTCTTAGTCAGTCTTTCATCCTCCATTCTCTCCACATGTCCAAACCACCTCAGTGTTGTTCTCTTTCTGTAAACACTAATATTTTATAATGTCAGTAATGTCACCAGGGTTAACCAAATGTATAAAACAGCAGTAGACAAAATTTGAACATGTTACTCACCCAGGTCAACTCTGGAACTGTCTCCCTCTGTCTATATTTCCTACTTCCTATGACCTCCAGTCTTTCAAATGCAGTGTGTCCAGGAGTCTTGAAATGAACAGATCTTGAATTTGGCTCTCTTTTGTGTTGTTTTTGTTTTTTCTTGGACGGAACGGTTTGCGGGCTCCTGGCCTTTGGTTCCTTCTTCCTTGCATAAAACAAAAAAATTATTGCTGTTTCTTGTGCTGATATCCCAGCTGTGATCACTGACATGTGCTACTTCAGGGGTATTCCCCAGGGATTCCCCAGAATAAATACAACTTCTATCTATCTATCTATTGCCAGACGCCTCAATCCCATAAGGGGTGGCCACAAACAAATCGCCTTCATGTTGCCCTATTCCCCACCATTTCACTGCCCTGCTACCAGCCCACTCCCCCCTCCCTCATATACCTCTCCACTCCATCCCTCCATATCATCCTTGGTCTCTCCTTCCTGCTCCCCCTCTCCACCTCACTCACATACACTCTCCTTGTTAGTCAGGCGCTAATAATAGATGGTATAAATATAACATAGCATGTAATTAACCTGTGATGTAGGCAGCTGTGTTCAGTGGGATGTTTTATATGTTATCCTACACCATGGTCTGGGTTAGATAAAGCTGAAATAAATCTCTTACAGTTAATTTTGTAGTAAACCATTATTATCATGGATATGTGGAAGGTGGGGGCGCCCACCATCAACTCACTCAATGTAGTGCTGCTCTTGGGTGTCTGCCCTTTCCTCCATCCTTCTTTCGTGTCTTCCTCTTCTGTCTTTCTTTCCTTCATCCTTTCCTTTTCCTTCTGCTTGTGGGTGACTCTACACTGAGTGACAAGCCAAATGGTATTCTATACACCAGAAACCATTTACTACGCTGGGTGGTAACCATATAACCAAATTTGGGCGCCTGGTGGTTTAGTGGGTAATTAAGGCGCTCCAATCGGATTGAGCCTATGCAGGTTTATATCCAAGGGTGGTTGGGGTTTATTGCTCACGTAATGCCACTCAGGGATGAGTGAGGTTGGTCACTGTCATCTTAAAAGTCAGGACCAACTTGCCTAGCCCCGGGCTCCTACGCTCCTCATGGGGCAACGTAGGATTGGATGATGGCTGGATGGCTTGTCATGGATGTTCTACACTGACACTGAGGCTACACATACATGCAGACATAGTTGCCCAATACAGACAGAAAGCCAGCAGGTGGTGGAGTGAAGCTGACTGTATGGACAACAATTTGGGACAATAAAAAGTGAGAGACTGACGAGGAGAATGTATGTGAGTGAGGTGGAGGGGGTGGGGAGAGAGAGGGAGGCCAAGGATGAGATGGAGGGGTGGAGTGGAGAGGTATATGGAGAGGAGGGTGTGAGCTAGGAGCAGGGCAGTGAAATGGTGGGGGACAGGGCGACATTGAGGTGATTTGATTGTGGCCACCCCTTACGTGATTAAGGCGTCTGGGAATAGATAGATAGATAGATAGAAAAAAGCCCATGGACCTTATTGCAAGCTTCTACCAAAAATGGCCATCCCTCTGGCCTTTCTTTCCTACTGTCTGTACAGGTATACCTCGATATACGATACCCCTAGATGCCATACCCCGGCTTAGCAATGGGGGTAAAAATACTGTACCAACATACCCCGCCTAACGATGGCCAGTCTCCAGTATAACAATGGGTATTATTTTTTTACCAATTTTGATGATATTTTAGACTAAAATTTTGTGTTTAGGTTGATTTATAAACTGTTTTTAGATTAATGTGTTTTAGCCGTAGGTGGGGTGAACATTGTCATTTTGGGGTACAGTTTACTAAGTTTGATTTTTTCCAGACTTATATTTGGCAATTTTTATCTTTTATTTGTTGGTTTTAGTGAGTTATTTACAGGTGTTAGGCTTAGGTTAGCTTCTTTTACAGCTGTTAGGCCATTAGATTGGCTTTAAACTTGTTTTTGGACTCATTTGGGTGGGTTTAGGACTTGGTTGGGGGGGAAACTCAAGGCTCAGAAACGCATCCCATTACTTTACATGTTAAATCTACTCCGATGTACGATAGCCCGCCTAACAATGGGTTCTTACTTAACCAGTTGCATCATTAAACTGGGGTATACCTGTATTTCCTACTGTCTTTCGCTGTCTTTATTTCCCACACTCTTCCCCTGTCTGCATTTCCTACTTTCTTCCCCTGTCTGCATTTCCTACTGTCTTCCTCTGTCTGCATTTCCTGCTGCTTCTGTTTATTTCTGTTTTCTCCTGTTTTGCATTTCCTGCTGTCATCCTCCATCTTTATTTCTGTTTTCCTCAGTCTGTATTTCCTGCTGTCATCCTCCGTCTTCATTTCCTACTGTCTGTCCTCCAAATGTCGGGCCAGCACTGAACAGACCCAGCCCCCAAGTTGACGAAGGCTGGCTGTTGATATTACGTTTCTCTTTCTACAGTGACACCATCAGCAAGGCCTTGAAGCAGCTGCCAGTCAAATTTGCCTGCCAGGGTGTTGGTGAGACCTGGCTGGACTGGTGGTGGTGGCACAACACTGGCTGCCAACAGGGTCATCTGGGGCAGCAATTTTTAACCTGTGGTGCTGGCGTCCCGAGGGGGCGCTGAAAGCAGTATTAAGGGCTGCTGGAAAATGCTATATTATCATTATTATTATTATTATTATTATTATTATTATTTATTTATTTATTTATTTTTTTGCTTAGTATTGGCATCCTTGATGTTTTACTTTTGGAGATTGTATAAAATAAATTGGTCAAGCTGTACTTCCCTTTACTTTACAGTACTTTATCCTTGTAGTTGTGTAGCAGCTGTAATGCCAGTACCAGATGCTGTAGTGCCAGTACCACATGCTGTAGTGCCAGTACCACATGCTGTAGTGCCAGTACCACATGCTGTAGTGCCAGTACCACATGCTGTAGTGCCAGTACCTGATGTAATGGTGCTGCACTAACACCACACTACAGGGGCTGCTGATGCTGGAATAGGTCAAGAAACACTGACCTGGCAAGTAGGCTGGACAACAGGTTAGACAGCAGGCTGGATACCAGGCTGATGTATCCTATTACTACTACTGCTACTATGACTACAAAAGCAAAAGCTACTAGTTACAGCTACAATAAACTACTATTACAACTACAACAAACTACTACTACTATTACAACTACAACAAACTACTACTACAACTACAATACAAAAAAACTAAATAAGAATAATGCTGTACCTCCACCACAACTACTACTACTACTACTAGCACACCACCACTATTGCTACTACTACTACTACTACTACCACCACCACACCACGACCACCACTACTATTACTACCACACCACCACCACCACCACTACTACTACTACCACCACCACACCACAACCACCACTACTATTACTACCACACCACCACCACCACCACTACTACTACTACTACCACCACCATCACCACTATTACTGTACTACTGCAACTACTACAACTTCCCCACCATCACCACCCCTATTACTATACTACTACCACTACTACTACCCCACCACCATCACCACTACTACTGTACTACTGCTATTACTATTGCTGCTGCTGCTGCTGCTGCTACTACTACTACCACCACCACCACCACCACTACTACTGCTTCTAGTACCACCACCAATACCACCACCAGGTCCACCACTACTACTATTGCTACTACCACAACCACCACCACTACTACTGCTGCTACTACTACTACTAGCACCACAACCATCACCACAACTACTGCTACTACAACTACCACTATCATTACTACTACTACTACTACTGCTGCTGCTGCTGCTGCTACTTCTATCACCATCACCACCACTACCACTACTACTTCTACCGGTACTACTACTGCTACTACCCCTGCTACTGCTACTACTACCAGCATCTCAACCACCACCACCATTACTACTACTACAACTACTACTACTATTATTACCACCACCATCACCACTACTACTGCTACTAGTATTACATATACTACTACTACTACTAGTATTACATATACTACTACTACCACCACCTCCACTACTACTGCTACTCCCACCACCACCACCACCACCACCACCATTACTACTACTACTACTGCTACTACTACTACTACTACTACTGCTACTGCTTCTACTACCACCACCACTACTACTACTACAACTACTACTATTGCTTCTACTACCACCTCCGCCACCACCACCACTACTACTACTACTACTACTACGTAGTACTACTACTACTGCCACCACCACCACCACCACCACTACTACTACTACTACTACTGCCACCACCACCACCACCACCACCACTACTACTACTACTACTACTGCTACCACCACCACCACTACCACTACTACTACTACTACTACTGCTACTGTTTCTACTACCACCTCCACCACTACTACTACTACTACTGCTTCTACTACCACCTCCACCACCACTACCACTACTACTACTACTACTACCAGTACTACTGCTACTGCTTCTTCTACCACCTTCACCACTACTATTACTACTACTATTACTACTGCCACCACCACCACCACTACTACTACTACTGCCACCACCACCACCACTGCTACTACTACTACTACTGCCACCACCACCACCACTACTACTACTACTACTACTACTGCCACCACCACCACCACCACTACTACTACTACTACTACTGCCACCACCACCACTACTACTACTACTGCCACCACCACCACCACCACCACTACTACTACTACTGCCACCACCACCACCACTACTACTACTACTGCCACCACCACTACCATGGTCGGGGTTGGGATGCACGCCAGCAGAGATAAATAAAAATGTGATATTTCAGGTGAATATCATCAACCCAGACGACTAAATTAGCGCTGGGAGTATGGAGGGTGAGAGACTAACTAGGAGAGTGTATGTGAATGAGGTGGAGGGGGAGGAGAGCGAGAAGACCGAGGAAGACACGGAGGGATGGAGGAGGGAGGTATAGTTTGAGGGATGGGGTGAAAGTGGGAGGGATGGAGGATGAGATTAACTAGGAGTGTATGTGAGATGGAGGAGGAGAGATGGAGGGATGAAGTAGAGAGGTATATGAGAGGGGGGTGTAAGTTAGGGGTGTCCCCCCAACTTACACCCCCCTCTCATATACCTGCGACATGGCGGGGGACAGGGCGACATGGAGGCGAGTTGTTTGTGGACACCCCTTACGGGATTAAGGCTCTGACTATAGATAAATAGATAGATACGAATCATATTAAAGATAAATATTAATCAGCAGGACAAAAACGAGTCTTTCATCTCGAACTAGAGCTCGGTGAACCATAGAAGCTTCGAATCCCGTCAGTCACCCTCTAACTGTGAGAGGGGGAGGACGCTTGAGCTGTGTGTATATTCTGTGTTGATGGTGTTTAAACAGCTTCCCCATCTTGCCGAGATGAAGGAAGGTAAGCGAGGATATTGTTCATCAGTTCTTTGATAATTACTAGTTCTTTGAGATGAACCAAATCGTCCTTATAATTGTGAAAGTGGTGTGGAAATAAGTTATCTGAGAGGAATGTGGAGCTACGTGGAGAGACAGACAGACAAGTGAGAAGTAAAGGAACGCTGTGGTGTTGATGTGGATGTGGAGTTACGTGGAGAGACAGCCACACAATTATGGAAGTGAAGTAGCGTTGTGGCGTTAATGTGACTGTGGAGTTAGGTTGACACACAGACAGACAAATGAGGATGTGAAGGAGCATTGTGGTGTTGATGTGGATGTGGAGTTACGTGGGGAGACAGCCGCACAAATAAGGGAGTGAAGAAGTGTTGTGATGTTGACGTGGATGTGGAGTTACGTGGAGAGACGGACAGACAAATAAGGAAGTAGGAGCGTTGTGATGTCTGTGTGCATGTGGAGTTACATGGAGAAACAGACAGACAAATGAGGATGTGAAGGAGCGTTGTGATGTTGATGTGGATGTGGAGTTACGTGGAGAGACGGACAGACAAATAAGGAAGTAGGAGCGTTGTGATGTCTGTGTGCATGTGGAGTTACATGGAGAAACAGACAGACAAATGAGGATGTGAAGGAGCGTTGAGGCGTTGATGTGGATGTGGAGTTACATGGAGAGACAGACACACAAATAAGGAAGTGAAGGAGCGTTGTGGTGGTGATGTGGATGTGGAGTTACGTGGAGAGACAGACAAATAAGGAAGTAAAGGAGCGTTGCGGTGTCTGTGTGGATGTAGAGTTACGTGGAGAGACAGACAGACAATTGAGGAAATGAAGGAGCGTTGTGGTGTTGATGTGGATGTGGAGTTACGTGGAGAGACAGACAGACAAATGAGGATGTGGAGGAGCGTTGTGGTGTTGATGTGGATGTGATTGATAGTGTTGGGAAAAGCACCCTGAGATGATTTGGCCACGTGGAGATAATGGAGAGTGAGAGACTGACTAGGAGAGTGTCTGTGTGTGAAGTGGAGCGTGATCGAGGGAGAGGGAGACCGAGGAAGAGATGGAGGGGTATGGTGGAGAGGTGTATGCATGAGGAGAGTGTGAACTGGCGGGAGGACAGACAGATGCTGGACAAGGTGACACGGAGATTGTGTGTGGCATAGCACTTCTTCGTGACTAGCATCATATTAGAGTTTATTTCACGTAGCTCAGTGGCAGAATAAGACAATGCTGCGGCTCCACTTACAGAGCACTTCTTCGTGACTAGCATCATATTCCAACGTTAATCTATTGTTACATCTTTGCAGTGAAGATGGAGAGAGGGCAGTAATAATAATAATAATAATAATAATATGATGATGATGATGATGATGATGGTGATGATGAGTATGACTCTCTCTCTCTCTCTCTCTCTCTCTCTCTCTCTCTCTCTCTCTCACACACACACACACACACACACACACACACACATACACCACATTATTTCGTCAACCCCTTCATTTGGTGACATCCTATTTCTCCCCTTCTCCTCTCTCTCTCTCTCTCTCTCTCTCTCTCTCTCTCTCTCTCTCTCTCTCTCATGCGGTATCAAAACATAATAATAATAATAATGATAATAATAATAATAATAATCTCATGCCAGGAAGCTTTTTACTCAGAGGTATAACTTCATTACGAGAATTAGACAAAGAAAACGGAAAAAATGGGGATAAACACTATGAGGCGAAAATACAGGTGTGGTGGCAAGATTAATTAGGCTCCTAGCACCTGTCCCCATCGGTCTGAAGGATCGGGGTTGGGTGGGGTGCAGTGGGGTAGGATTGGGGTTGGGTGGGGTGCAGTGGGGTAGGAGTGGGGTTGGGTGGGGTAGGAGTGGGGTTGGGTGGGGTGCGGTGGGGTAGGAGTGGGGTTGGGTGCGGTGCGGTGGGGTAGGATTGGGGTTGGGTGGGGTGCAGTGGGGTAGGAGTGGGGTTGGGTGGGGTGCGGTGCGGTGGGGTAGGAGTGGGGTTGGGTGGGGTGCGGTGGGGTAGGAGTGAGGTTGGGTGGGGTGCGGTGGGGTAGGATTGGGGTTGGGTGGGGTGCTGTGGGGTAGGATTGGGGTTGGGTGGGGTGCAGTGGGGTAGGAGTGGGGTTGGGTGGGGTGCAGTGGGGTAGGAGTGGGGTTGGGTGGGGTGCGGTGGGGTAGGAGTGGGGTTGGGTGGGGTGCAGTGGGGTAGGAGTGGGGTTGGGTGGGGTGCGGTGGGGTAGGATTGGGGTTGGGTGGGGTGCAGTGGGGTAGGAGTGGGGTTAGGTGGGGTTGGGTGGGGTAGGATTGGGGTTGGGTGGGGTGAGGTGGGGCAGGATTGGGGTTGGGTGGGGTTGGGTGGGGTAGGAGTGGGGTTGGGTGGGGTTGGGTGGGGTAGGAGTGGGGTTGGGTGGGGTGCAGTGGGGTAGGATTGAGGTTGGGTGGGGTGCAGTGGGGTAGGAGTGGGGTTGGGTGGGGTGCAGTGGGGTAGGAGGGGGCTGGGTGGGGTGCAGTGGGGTAGGATTGAGGTTGGGTGGGGTGCAGTGGGGTAGGATTGGGGTTGGGTGGGGTGCAGTGGGGTAGGATTGGGGTTGGGTGGGGTGCAGTGGGGTAGGATTGGGTTCAGTGGGTGGAGTGGGGTTGGATGGGGTGCAGGGGGTTGGAGTGGGGTTGAGTGGGGTGCAGAGGGGTAGGATTGGGGTTGGATGGAGTGAAATGGGGTAGAATTGGGGTTGGGTGGGGTTGGGTGGGGTAGGAGGGGGTTGGGTGGGGTGCAGTGGGGTAGGATTGGGGTTGGGTGGGGTAGGAGGGGGTTGGGTGGGATGCAGTGGGGTAGGAGGGGGTTGGGTGGGGTGCAGTGGGGTAGGAGTGGGGTTGGATGGGGTGCAGTGGGGTAGGATCGGGGTTGGGTGGGGTAGGAGGGGGTTGGGTGGGGTGCAGGGGGTTGGAATTGGGTTGGGTGGGGTGCAGGGGGTTGGGTGGGGTGCAGGGGGTTGGGTGGGGTGCAGGGGGTGCAGGGGGTTGGATGGAGTGCAGGGGGTAGCAGCGGGTTGGGTGGGGTGCAAGGGGTTGGGTGGTTTGCAGGGGGTGCATGGGTTGGGTGGGGTGCAGAGGGTTGGGTGGGTTGCAGGGGGTGCAGGGGGTTGGATGGGGTGCAGGGGGTAGGAGGGGGTTGGGTGGGGTGCAGGGGGTGCAGGGGGTTGGGTGGGGTGCAGGGGGTGCAGGGGGTTGGATGGGGTGCAGGGGGTTGGGTGGGGTGCAGGGGGTGCAGGGGGTTGGGTGGGGTGCAGGGGGTTGGGTGGGGTGCAGGGGGTTGGATGGGGTGCAGGGGGTTGGATGGGGTGCAGGGGGTTGGATGGGGTGCAGGGGGTTGGGTGGGGTGCAGGGGGTGCAGGGGGTTGGATGGGGTGCAGGGGGTTGGATGGGGTGCAGGGGGTTGGGTGGGGTGCAGGGGGTTGGATGGGGTGCAGGGGGTAGGAGGGGGATGGGTGGGGTGCAGGGGGATGGGTGGGGTGCAGGGGGATGGGTGGGGTGCAGGGGGATGGGTGGGGTGCAGGGGGTGCAGGGGGTTGGATGGGGTGCAGGGGGTTGGGTGGGGTGCAGGGGGTAGGAGGGGGATGGGTGGGGTGCAGTGGGTGGAGTGGGGTTGGGTGGGGTGCAGGGGGTTGGGTGGGGTGCAGTGGGTGGAGTGGGGTGCAGGGGGTGCAGGGGGTTGGGTGGGGTGCAGGGGGTTGGATGGGGTGCAGGGGGTAGGAGGGGGATGGGTGGGGTGCAGGGGGTTGGAGGGGGTTGGGTGGGGTGCTGGGGGTTGGATGGGGTGCAGGGGGTAGGAGTGGGGTTGGGTGGGGTGCAGTGGGGTAGGAGTGGGGTTGGGTGGGGTGCAGGGGGTTGGACGGGGTGCAGGGGGTTGGGTGGGGTGCAGGGGGTTGGAGGGGGTTGGATGGGGTGCATGGGGTTGGATGGGGTGCAGGGGGTTGGATGGGGTGCAGGGGGTTGGGTGGGGTGCCGGGGGTGCAGGGGGTGCAGGGGGTTGGGTGGAGTGCAGGAGGTAGGAGGAGGATGGGTGGGGTGCAGTGGGTGCAGGGGGTTGGATGGGGTGCAGGGGGTTGGATGGGGTGCAGGGGGTTGGGTGGGGTGCAGGGGGTAGGAGGGGGATGGGTGGGATGCAGGGGGTTGGAGGGGGTTGGATGGGGTGCAGGGGGTTGGATGGGGTGCAGGGGGTTGGATGGGGTGCAGGGGGTTGGATGGGGTGCAGGGGGTTGGATGGGGTGCAGGAGGTAGGAGGGGGATGGGTGGGGTGCAGGGGGTGGAGTGGGGTTGGGTGGGGTGCAGTGGGTTGTGAGGGGTTGGGAGGGGTTCAGTGGGTAGAGTGGGGTTGGAGTGGGGTGCAGGGGGTTGGAGTGGGGTTGGGTGAGGTGTAATATTAGTCGGAACAAATGTAATAAATCGTTCTCAGTCTGGCAGTTAATGAAGACGGTTCCTGTGCCATCATCTTGAGAGGGTTTCCTTAAGCTGCTTGGAATCCTCTGAAGCCTGACAATGAGAAAGAGTAAAAAATGACGTCAGCAGATGGAATGCGTTGTTCTAGGCGCCAGGGATCGAGTCCTGGAGGTGGACAGATGTTTTTATGTAGTGTAGACGTATTATACTTTATTTCTGATACCTCCAGACGATGTTATGTAGCTTCAGGTAGCCTTGTCTTATGGAAGGACTCACTGGAATGTATGTCTAACCTCTCCATTTCGAAAAACTGATTTGCGTCGTCGTACTGAAATGACCTGGCACTCCCGCATTCCTCGCATTAGATGGCGCCACAGCTGCACTGTGCGACGGGAGGAGGTCAAGCGGTCCAGACCTCTCTTTTTACCCTAACTTGGCCTAAAATTGCCCTCTCTGTCTGTCTGTCTGTCTGTCTGTCTGCTCTCTCTGTTTCTCTCTCTCTCTCTCTTTCCCTCTCTCTGTCTCTGTCTCTGTCTGTCTGTCTGTCTGTCTGTCTCTCTCTCTCTCTCTCTCTCTCTCTCTTGAATGCTGAGTCGTAGGTATAGATGAAGTGGGTGGAATTTTTCGTCCTGTTGTATGTTATTCCCGTAGCTCAGAGGCAAAGACAATACTACGGCCCTGCATCCACTTCATAGCACTGCTTCGTGACTAGCATCGTATTCTAATGTTTGCTACAGGTCAGAAATGGAGATGGGGAGATGGCAAGTGCATATATAGCCAGGCTAGTGTGAGTATTTATCGTATCATCTCTGCCAGACTCCTTTGCATCTCTCTCAGCCAAACAGCATAGTCCCTCCGTCAGCTGGACATAGAGCACTGCCGAGCATTAGAGGGTTAGCTTAGGCATTTATTAACCCCCTGATGCTCGGGACAGTTCTAGTGACGTTGCAGTTAAACCAGACGATTTTACTGAGCTGAGGGCGAGTCATAGGAGCCTTAGAGAGTTAATACACTGTCAGCACTAACGCCCGCATGATTGGAATAACTCTAGCATTTCTTTGCAGCTGACAAGAGGCGATTTGATTCAGCCGAGTGCATAGGAGCCTGACAGATACGGTAAATAAATATAACACAGGGAAGGTGAGGACAGTATTGTAAATTATGCAAAATAAAAAGGAGAAAAAAAACACTAAGTCCTGTTTTATTTGCTCCCTATACTGTATGTAAGTAGATATACGATACTCTTTACTTCTTCGTGACTAGCATTAAATTAGTCTTATGCATCTTAAGTGGTTCTAGATCGTAACAACGCTTCCTTAGCAACTTATTCTGCATGGTACACTTTAATATTACTTTGTTTTTTGCAGGTAACAACTTAGGAAAATACAGTAGAAGTTTCCGACCTCCATCAGGTGTAACCGTAATGGCCGAGTCTGTATAGGCTTGGCTATCTAAATCAGATGACCCGGGTTCAATCCCTGGGAGGATAGAGGTGAAAGTTTAAAGATATTTGTGGCGGGTCTGTATTGACTTGCTGTGCACATGCATACTTACACGAACTGTTACACACACATAAAGACACAGACATACTCTTAAGCACTCAGTCACACACACCTATAGACAGACACACAACATACTGCATCAGGGTAGGGCGTGGAAGGTAGGGGGGTTTTATTTCAAAGTCCACAAAAGGTATACCTTTTTTGGCCTTTGCAATAAAACCCCCCTACCTTCCACGCCCTACCCTTATGCATGTGTTCTGCTGTAGGTGGCGTGTCTGTCTTGGTGTGTGTGTGTCTATGTTGGTGGATGTGTGCGTGTGACGTGTCTTGTGTGAGTGTGTGTAAGTGTAGACTTTTACATTCCCCCCCCCGGCAGTTCAACTGCGTGACTGCCCCACCCCCGCCATGTCACTATGTGACTGCCAAACAACCTTAATTAACCACTAAGTCAACCGGGAGTCGAACCCGGGTCCAAATGACATGCCACTAAGGACACTGCCCCATGTTTAAATATACCTCTATCTCCCGAGATTTGAACCCGGGTCTTCAAGGTGGCAGGCCACCTCTCTATTCACTCGGCCACTACGGCCCTGGAAGAATTGCGGCCAGAACTGGTGCTGTATTTTAGTTATTTGGTACCAATAATAAACAAGGGCAGACTGACCTGTATTGCTTATACAGTATTAAGTTGTATTAAGTCGCTAAGGAAGAGTTGTTACGATATCTCCAGAGCCACCTAGAACACTTAAGACTAATTCAATACAATGCTGGTCAAGAAGAAGTGCAGTATTATGTTTCTGGGCCACATTCGGAGCAGTAATAAGCTTTGATAAGGGGGCAGTGTCTACCTAATAGCAAAACCCTGATGGCTTTTGGCAAGGGTGACTATGACATAAGCCTGGAACGTAGAGCGGCTTTGATGACAGTGCCAAAGGTGTCAAAGGAATCGGTGTTTGGGTCTCCTTTAAGGCATAAGGCAAAGGAATAACCATAACTACACTGATAATGGCTTGGATAAAAGGCCACCACTTGTACAGTACCTACAGTGGCTTGGATAACACAGCCAGCCCTCCTCCTAACACAGACAGCCCTCCTCTAACACAGCCCTCCTCCTAACACAGCCCTTCTCCTAACACAGCCCTTCTCTAACACAGCCCTCCTCCTAACACAGCCCTCCTCCTAACACAGCCCTTCTCCTAACAGACAGCCCTCCTCTTAACATGGGCAGCCCTCCTCCTAACACAGACAACCCTCCTCCTAACACAGACAGCCCTCTTCATAAATCTCCCTCCATCTCCTCCTCGTCCTCCTCCTCTCCACCTCACTCACACACACTCTCCTAGTTAGTCTCTTATGCTCCATCCTCCACACATGGCCAAAACACCTCAGTGTCTCTCCTAATGCCATCTCAAAGGACTTTCTGTATACTATCTATCTATCTATAGCCCGACGCCCTAATCCCGCAAAGGGTAGCCGCAGACAAAACGCCTCGAAGTCGCTCTGTCACCCACCATTTGATTGCCCTTCCCCCAACTCACTCCCCCCTCCCTCATATACCTCTCAATTCCATCCCTCCACCTCATCCTCGGTCTACCCCTCCCTCTCCCTCCCTCCACCTCACCTACATACACCCTCTAAGGCCCCGTCCACACGAGCGGGCAGTGCCCGACGGACAAACATTGATACCAGATCACATTCCAATTCACACATTTAGAAGGTGGCTGGCGGGCACGAGCGTAGATGACGTCATAAGCAGGGAAACCACTGGCAATCTATCTATCACACCCTTGCCAGTTGTTGAGGCAATGCTTGCTGTGTGGACAACAAAACAAGTGTGCCCGGTAGTGACCAATGGCCGCCAGAAACTGCTCGATCTGGTAACACTGCTAAAGAAGCGAGAGATGTACGCTCAGCAGGCAGTGCCCGTCAGGCATTGCCTGCTCGTGTGGACGGACCTTTAGTCAGTCTTTCATTCTCCATTCTCTTCACATGTCCAGACCACCTCAGTGTATTTCTCCTAATCTTCTCAGCCACATCCACATCCACCCCACAACGTTCCTTCACTTCTTCATTCGTCAACCTGTCCCTCCATGTCACTCCACACGCTCCTCTCAAGTAACTCATTTCTGTATACACTCATTATATAGAACTTACAAAACTAGGGGAAGCTGACAAATCTGTTTCTATCTATCTCTAGCCAGACGCCTCAGTTCCGTAAAGGGTGGCCACAAACAAATCGCCTTCATGTCGCCTTGTCCCCTGTCATTTCGTTGCCCTCCTCCCATCCTACATCTTCTCCCTCATATACCTCTCTACTCCTTCCCACAATCTCATCCTCTGTCTCCTTGGCCACAAACAAATCGCCTCCATGTCGCCCTGTTCCCTGCCATTTCACTGCCCTCCTCCTAACTTACACTCCCTCTCTCATATACCTCTCTACTCCTTCCCTCCATCTCATCCTCTGTCTCCTAGGCCACAAACAAATCGCCTCCATGTCGCCCTGTCCCCTGTCATTTCGTTCCCCTCCCTCATCTTACACTTCCCTCATATACCTATCTACCCCATCCCTCCATCTCATCCTCTGTCTCCTAGGCCACAAACAAATCGTCTCCATGTCGCCCTGTCCCCTGCCATTTCACTGCCCTCCTCCCAACTTACACTCCCTCTCACATATACCTCTCTGCCCCATCCCTATCACATCCTATGTCGCCTCCCCTCCATCTCTCACATACACTCTCCTCGTCAGTCCGTCACTCTCCATCTTTTACACAAGGCCAAACCACCTCAATGTATTTCTCTAACGTTTTCTACTATAAAGCTGGTAAATCTGTTCCGTAAGTAGCAATGGAACTTTTTAAATCTTTGCTCCACTTTAGGCCCAAGTGATGAAGACTTTCTGTACTGGTAACTGAACAGCTTTGAATATGAGTTCTGATAAATATATATGGAACTGGTTTGGCCATGTGCAGAGGATGGAGAGCGAGAGACTGACGAGGAGAGTGTATGTGCGTGAGGTGGAGAGGGAGGGGGAGGCCAAGGATGAGATGGAGGGATGGAGTGGCGAGGTTAATGAGAGAGGGGTGTGTGAGCTGGGAGCAGGGCAGTGAAATGGCGTGGGACAGGGTGACATGGAGGCGATTTGTTTGTGGCCACCTCTTAGGGGATTAAGGCGTCTGGCAATAAACAGATAAATACACTTAACATGACTAGTAAATGGGGCCTGAGATTCAAGAGCTGGTATTCTTGAAAGTTAAGGAAGCTCCCCAACACCTTTTCCTAAGTGATTTATTTTGCTTATTACACCTTACTGCCGTGTGTTACATATATCCAGTGTGGTCATACTCATATAGCATACAGAAGGATATTAACCAGCTACATCCAAAACTAAATGACTAAGGAAGAGGTTTTAGGGAGAGTAATCCGATGTGGCCATACTCATAAATAGCATTCAAAATATTAACCAGCCACACCCAAAACTAAATCACTCAGGTGGTGGTGTTAGGGAGCTTCCTTAACGATTGTGAACCAAGCGGTCATAACTACAAAATGCCATAGCTAACCATTACATAGAAGTTATGGTAGTTATCCATTAATAAAGCATAATTGATGGAAGGACTACTTTTGCTATCATCATCATCATCATTATATTCGTAGTTGAAACGTGGGTTATATCCGTAGACTTTTTACCCGCTTCCTTATGGTATAAAAATACCAATACAGTACCATAAAAGGTGGAATAAATTGGCTATACAGCTTGTTTTATTATCGTTAATATTCTTACAAATATATTTACCAAGTACATCAGTTGCTATGACAGCTGTGTTAAGTATCTCTGGCAGGAGATGGTGTAGAATAGCATAGATGAGAACTATGTCAAAGTAGTTCAGGTATTATCAACTATATTCATTCATTCATAGCATAAAAGATAACTATGTCAAAGTAGTTCAGGTATTATCAATTATATTCATTCATTCATTCCTATCTAATCCTGTGTTGCCCCATGAGGAGCATAGCAGCCCAGGGCCAGGCAAGCTGATTTTGACATTTAAGATGAGAGTGACCAGCCTCACTCATCCCTGAGTTGCATTAGATGAGCAGTAAATCCCAACCATCCCTTGGATATAAACCTGCACCGGCTCAATCCGATTGGAGAACCGTAATTACCCACTAAACCACCAGACACCATAATAGCGTTATATGGTTACCACCCTGCGTAGTAAATGGTTGCCTGGTGTACAGGAAACCATTTGGCTTGACACTCAGTGTTGAGTCACCCACAGGCAGAAGGAAGAGTGAAGAGTGAAAAAAAGAAAGACAGAAGAGGGAGTGTAAAGTCACCCGTAGGCAGAAAGACGAGGAAAGAATGAAGGAAAGAAAGACAGAAGAGGAAGGAAGGAAAGAAGGGAGAGAGGAAAGGGCAGTCACCCGAGAGCAGCACTACATTGAGTGAGTGGATGGTGCGTGCCGCATTACCACTCATCATCAACGTATATCAGTGAAATCATAAGGTATTTCCATCTCCAGCTCACGTCCTCTCCTCCTCCTGTCTACCCTGCACACCCCAGAACAACACACATCACACCCTACAGGAAAAACACACACAAAAATATACCCTGCACCCTGGCCTGTATGGGGCTTCCTTCGCCTGTCTCTCCATCGGTTCTCTCCTGTCTCTCCCAGTCAGTTCTCTCTCTCCTCTCTTCCTAGCCACCAGTCTCTCTCCTCCTCTCGCCCTAGCCACCAGTCTCTCTCCTCCTCTCGCCCTAGCCACCAGTCTCTCTCCTCCTCTCGCCCTAGCCACCAGTCTCTCTCCTCCTCTCGCCCTAGCCACCAGTCTCTCTCCTCCTCTCGCCCTAGCCACCAGTCTCTCTCCTCCTCTCGCCCTAGCCACCAGTCTCTCTCCTCCTCTCGCCCTAGCCACCAGTCTCTCTCCTCCTCTCGCCCTAGCCACCAGTCTCTCTCCTCCTCTCGCCCTAGCCACCAGTCTCTCTCCTCCTCTCGCCCTAGCCACCAGTCTCTCTCCTCCTCTCGCCCTAGCCACCAGTCTCTCTCCTCCTCTCGCCCTAGCCACCAGTCTCTCTCCTCCTCTCGCCCTAGCCACCAGTCTCTCTCCTCCTCTCGCCCTAGCCACCAGTCTCTCTCCTCCTCTCGCCCTAGCCACCAGTCTCTCTCCTCCTCTCGCCCTAGCCACCAGTCTCTCTCCTCCTCTCGCCCTAGCCACCAGTCTCTCCTCCTCTCGCCCTAGCCACCAGTCTCTCCTCCTCTCTCCCTATCAGTCTCTCCTCTCTCCCTGGCATCATCCCTACTACAACACCTACAAATACACACTACACGCTCGTATGTGACCTTGAAGGTTTCTTGACAACTCTTCCTTGCGTATTTAGTCGACACTCTAATCTTGTTACCGATGCAAACTATCGATATGAAAAGGAAAACAAATCGCCGAGGGAAAGGTGTTAACCAAGCCTCCTAAGCCACTCTTGAGACGCTGATGGCTTGTCCGGGTTGCCACTCTTGCCATCTTGGGTTGTCCTCTATTGTTGCCGTTTCACTGTCCAAGGTTGCCATCTGCCATCCTAGGGTGCCACCTGTCTGGTCTACGGGGGTGGCCACCTGTCTGGTCTACGGGGGTGGCCACCTGTCTGGTCTACGGGGGTGGCCACCTGTCTGGTCTAGGGGGGGTGGCCATCTGTCCGGTCTAGGGGGGGTGGCCATCTGTCCGGTCTAGGGGGGGTGGCCATCTGTCCGGTCTAGGGGGGGTGGCCACCTGTCTGGTCTACGGGGGTGGCCACCTGTCTGGTCTACGGGGGTGGCCACCTGTCTGGTCTACGGGGGTGGCCACCTGTCTGGTCTACGGGGGTGGCCACCTGTCTGGTCTACGGGGGTGGCCACCTGTCTGGTCTACGGGGTGGCCACCTGTCTGGTCTACGGGGTGGCCACCTGTCTGGTCTACGGGGGTGGCCACCTGTCTGGTCTACGGGGGTGGCCACCTGTCTGGTCTACGGGGGTGGCCACCTGTCTGGTCTACGGGGGTGGCCACCTGTCTGGTCTACGGGGGTGGCCACCTGTCTGGTCTACGGGGGTGGCCACCTGTCTGGTCTACGGGGGTGCCACCTGTCTGGTCTACGGGGGTGCCATCTGTCTGGTCTACGGGGGTGGCCATCTGTCTGGTCTACGGGGGTGGCCATCTGTCTGGTCTACGGGGGTGGCCATCTGTCTGGTCTACGGGGGTGGCCATCTGTCTGGTCTACGGGGGTGCCATCTGTCTGGTCTACGGGGGTGCCATCTGTCTGGTCTATGGGGGTGGCCATCTGTCTGGTCTATGGGGGTGGCCATCTGTCTGGTCTAGGGGGGTGCCATCTGTCTGGTCTAGGGGGGTGGCCATCTGTCTGGTCTACGGGGGTGCCATCTGTCATGTATACGGGGGTGCCATCTGTCTGGTCTACGGGGGTGGCCATCTTGCCTTTTTAAAGTCGTGGGGTTGATGCCATCAGTTTCTGTGGAGGAAAATAAAAACACTGAGGTGGTTTGGCCATGTGGAGAGGATGGAGAGTGAGAGACTGACGAGGAGAGTGTGAGTGAGGTGGAAGGGGGGAGAGGGAGGGGGAGGCCAAGGATGAGATGGAGGGATGGAGTGGAGAGGTGTATGAGAGAGGGGTGTGAGCTGGGAGCAGGGCAGTGAAATGGCGGGGGACAGGGCGACATGGGGGCGATATATTTGTGGCCACCCTTTATGGGATTAAGGCGTCTGGCAATAGATAGATAGATAAGAAAAAGAAAGTAATTTGAAAGAGCTATCATTGCTATTATAAATGTTCACAGAATTATTCATAGATTAATTGATGTCTCTTGTATCATTTCTAAGCATCAAAAATTTTACGAATTCCTAAAATGTTTTTGGTAGTACTGATCGGCAACTTCAAATTCAAAATAGCCACAATTCTTAGTTACTGGTATCGAAGCTTCTCAAAAAAAATTCTCTATGTCAAAAAGATGGAGTTGAGAGGTATATGAGGGAGGGGGAAGTGAACTGGAGGGAGGGCAGTCAAATGGTGGGTGACAGAGCGACTTGGAGGCGTTTTGTCTGCGGCCACCCTTTGCGGGATTAGGGCGTCGGGCTATAGATCGATCGATAGATATAGATAGATAGATAGAAAAAGTATAAGTTGAAAAATTCACTCAAAATTACATGTCCAAAATTCTACCCATAAAAACACTAGCTGGCAACTTTCAATTCCAAGATGGCCGTCCTTGTGTTGATGTTGAGAGTGGTTGGTACAGTCACTGACAAAAATACTGCTCCATGTTGTTAGTCCACGAATTATGAGAGTGAGAGACTGACGAGGAGAGTGTATGTGAGTGAGGTGGAGGGGGAGAGAGGGAGGGGGAGGCCAAGGATGAGATGGAGGGATGGAGTGGAGAGGTATACGAGAGAGTGGGGTGTGACTTGGGAGCGGGCAATGAAATGGCGGGGGACAGGGCGACGTGGAGGCGATTTGTTTGTGGCCACCCCGTATGGGATTAAGGCGTCTGGCAATGGATAGAATTATGGAACTCAAACGTAATATTCCGAGAGGTTTGTTGTGCTTATAGATACCTTCACTGGGTTTCAGAAGGCATTGCTCACTTCCTGGCTAATTTTCGTGGATCAGTATTTATGTCCGCGACTGTACACACACTCCCACTTGCCCCTCTCTTTCCTCCACGTGTCTTCTCTACAACTCTCCCACTCCTTCGCCCTTCCTCTCTCCCCCTGCTACTTGTTACAGTGAGGGAGGAAGAGGAAAAGGCAGGGGAATTTTTGGACTGTGCCTATTTAACACTATTCTCTCGTTTCAGGCTGTCTCCAGATTCAGATTACGAAAGACGACGCGAAAACTGGTTAGATTAATGTTTGCAATCCAAGAAAATCCATATTCGGCCATTTTTTGAAGAATATCTCTAATTTTTTCCATATATTGCTTTTTTGCCGTTTTATTTCAAATTTATATATATTTTCCATTTTTTATGTTTTTGGAAACTATTTTGAACGAAGGTTTTTGGTTTAAAATTTTCCATGTAATAAAATTTAAATCTAGTTCTTCTCTCCAACGCTCATTAATATGTTAAAGATACTCATAGGTAAGCCAGGTGAGGTGGAGGGAGAGAGAGGGAGGGGTAGACTGAGGATGAGGTGGAGGGATGGAGTTGAGAGGTTTATGAGGGAGGGAGAGGGAGGGGTAGACCGAGGATGAGGTGGAGGGATGGAGTTGAGAGGTATATGAGGGACGGGGGGGGGTGAGCTGGGGGGAGGGTAGTCAAATGGTGGGTGACAGAGCGACTTGGAGGCGTTTTGTCCGCGGCCACCCTTTGCGGGATTAGGGCGTCGGGCTATATATAGATAGATAGATAGATTTAAGGTTACGCTGAAAAACTACAGAAAAATGAAAGTTAAGAATACAACACATTAAATTTCAATATTATACAGCATATTAAAAATAAATAAATAATACCCAATTAGAGGCATGTGATACGAGCAGATGGGTGTTCTTCATCAGCACTCAGCACCACAGTCAGCATCCTTCACCATCCATCAGCACCACAGTCAGCATCCTTCACCATCACTCAGCACCACAGCCACAGTCCTTCACCATCACTCAGCACCACAGCCACAGTCCTTCACCATCACTCAGCACCACAGCCACAGTCCTTCACCATCACTCAGCACCACAGCCACAGTCCTTCACCATCACTCAGCACCACAGCCTCAGTCCTTCACCATCACTCAGCACCACAGCCAGAGTCCTTCACCATCACTCAGCACCACAGCCAGAGTCCTTCATCACTCAGCAGGCCACCACAGCCAGAGTCCTTCACCATCACTCAGCACCACAGCCAGAGTCCTTCACCATCACTCAGCACCACAGCCAGAGTCCTTCACCATCACTCAGCACCACAGCCAGAGTCCTTCACCATCACTCAGCACCACAGCCAGAGTCCTTCATCACTCAGCAGGCCACCACAGCCTCAGTCCTTCACCATCACTCAGCACCACAGCCAGAGTCCTTCACCATCACTCAGCACCACAGCCAGAGTCCTTCACCATCACTCAGCACCACAGCCAGAGTCCTTCACCATCACTCAGCACCACAGCCAGAGTCCTTCACCATCACTCAGCACCACAGCTAGAGTCATTCATCACTCAGCAGGCCACCACAGCCTCAGTCCTTCACCATCACTCACCACCACCACCACCACCAGAGTCTTTCAGTGGCACTTTGCAGGGGCACCACCACCACCACCAGAGTCCTCAGGCATTACTATGACCACTGTCAGTCCTCTGGCATCACTTGGCAGGGGCAGAACCAGTTAATATCACCCCATAAGAGCTCGGCTGCATGGGCACGATGACCTCAGCTCTCCGGCAGGGACAGTACTAGAGTTCTTCAGTATCACTCAGCAGGGGCCGGAGTTCACCAGGGTGGCAGGGTCAGCAGCAGGCACACGCAACACCTACGGAGCATGTGTGTATTGATTCAGATCTATCAAATCAATATCAATTATAAACATAACTTTTGTTCAGATATCAAACATTATAAACATAAGATTTAAACCTCATAAGGGTAAAAGCACTCGCCATCAGTTCCAGCAGCACTTGGCAGGGGCGTGAGCAGATTCTTTGCCATGACAGCAGGCTTAGCAGCATCCACAAAAACCTATGGAGGTTCAGGGCAGTAGTTGAGATCCATTCTCAGCCAGGGTACAGTCCTTCAGCACCACTCAGCAGGAGAAAGACCAGAGCAGCACGCCAGGACTACAGGGTCAGCAGCCAGCACACGAAACCTGTGAGGCAGAAGCTTATTATAGTCCATGTTATCGTTTAATTCTTTTTAAACACCCAACAGTGACAAACTTCATATGGTCCTATACTAGTAAGCTTAGTAAAGGCTTAATATATCAGTAGTTCAGACTATGGTGGTTTACATACGACATTTCTACACACCACAGGAGGTCATAATACAAGTAAATGCAAATAGATGAAAGAAAAACAAGTCTGCTGGGAAGCCTCCATAACATCCATCTATCATCTAATCCCATGCCACCCCATAAGGAGCGTAGGAACCCGGGGCTAGGCAAGTTGGTCCTGACATTTGAGATGAGAGTGACCAGCCTCACTCATCCCTGAGTGGCATTACGTGAGCAATAAACCCCAACCATCCCTTTGATATAAACCTTCACCGGCTCAATCCGATTGGAACACAATAATTACCCACTAAACCACCAGGCGCCAAAATTTGGTTGTATGGTTACCACCCAGCGTAGTAAATGGTTTCCTAGTGTACAGGAAACCATTTGGCTTGTCACTCAGTGTAGAGTCACCCACAGGCAGAAGGAAAAGGAAAGAATGAAGGAAAGAAAGACAGAAGAGGGAGTGTAAAGTCACCCATAGGCAGAAAGACGAGGAAAGAATGAAGGAAAGAAAGATGATGGAAGGAAAGAAGGATGGAGGAGAGGACAGGGCAGACACCCGAGAGCAGCACTACATTGAGTGAGTGGATGGTGAGCGCCCCCACCTACCACAAATTCAAATAAATATCAACTCACTCGATGTAGTGCTGCTCTCGGGTGTCTGCCCTGTCCTCTCCTCCATCCTTCTTTCCTTCCTTCGTCTTCCGTCTTTCTTAACTTCATTTTTTCCTCTTCCTTCTGCCTACGGAAGACTTTACATTCCCTCTTCTGGCTTTGTTCTTCATTCTTTCCTCTTCCTTCTGCCTATGGGTGACTACACTGAATGACATACCAAATAGTTTCCTGGTGTACGCTGGGTGGTAACCATATAACCAAATTATGGCGGCTGGTGGTTTAGTGGGTAATTAAGGCGCTCCAGGTGGATTGAGCCGGTGAAGGTTTATATCCAAGGGATGGTTGGAGTTTATTGCTCATGTAATGCCACTCAGGGATAAATGAGGCTGGTCACTCAAATGTCAGGACCAATTTGCCTAGTCCTGGGCTCCTACGCTTCTCATGGGGCAACACAGGATTAGATGATGGAAGGATGGATAAATTTACTGCTAATATTTCACACAAGTTCTTATCATAAAAAGACTGCCAAGACCACTGTACATTTTCCACAGCTCTTTCGTGACTACTGTTTACTCTAACTTTGCCTATAATGTCATCTTTCCATCCTGAATTCAGATTTAATTAGATCATCACTAGAATATGGTGCTAGTCACGAGGAAGTGCTGTGGAAAGAGTAGGGAACCATGGCACTGTCTTAAACTGCTCTCATCCAACATTATATAAACTGTAGAAAAGACCAAAATCTAGACCAAGTTAGTTCAGAAGTTAGGGAAGCATGTGTTAATTCAGATTTATTGGCTTTTTATACAGGTAATCCATTTTAAACATAACTTTCAATCAATTATCACACATTATAAACATGAGAGGATGGAGGGTGAAAGACTGACGAAGAGAATATGCGAGTGAGGTGGAGGGGGGAAGAGGGAGGGGGAGGCCGAGGATGAGATGGAGGGATGGGGTGGAGAGGTATACGAGAGAGGGAGGTGTGAGTTGGGAGCAGGGCAGTGAAATGACGGGGGACAGGGCGACTTGGAGGCGATTTCTTTGTGGCCACCCCAAACGGGATTGAGGCGTCTGGCAATAGATATAAACCTCGTAAGGGTAAGAGCACTCACCATCAGTTCTCAGCAGCACAGAGGCACAAGCACTCGGCAGGGGCAGGAGCAGATTCTTTGTCATAACAGCAGGGTTAGCAGCAGCCACAACAACCTATGGAGCTTAAGTGTTGTACTTCAAATCCATGCTCAACAGGGGCACACAGTCCTTCAGCACCACTCAGCAGGGTAAAGACCAGAGCAGCACGCCAGGACTACAGGGTCAGCAGCCAGCACACGAAACCTACAGGGCAGAAGCTTTTTATAGTCCACGGTATCTTATTTCTGATTAAACGACAAACATTGACAAACTTCATATGGTCCTGTACTATACTCCATTTCACCTGGTCTGGCAGCATCATGATGTCCTCAGCACCTGTAGCGTTGATGAAGGTCCTCAGTACCAGATATACCTTGTTGTATTGCCTTTATATTGGGTCTTAAGGTAATGAGTAGAGGTTCACCTAGTGCCAGTGATTTCCATGAACACTACAGGCGCTGAGGACATCACTGATGGTGGCAAACTTGGTGAAATGGAGTGCAGTCAGCTTAGTAAAGGCTTAATACATCACTAGTTCAGACACTGGTGGTTTACATGACATTCCTACCCACCACAGTGCCTCTTAATAAAGGTAAATACAAATATGAAAAGAATTGTGAAGCCTTTAACATACGAATTTTAGATATTCATTCATCACCTAATCCAGTGTAGCCCCATGAGGAGCGTAGGAGCCCGGGGCTAGGCAAATTTGTCCTGACATTCAAGATGACAGTGACCAGCCTCACTCATCCCTGAGTAGCATTACATGAGCAATAAACCCCAACCACTCCTTGGATATAAACCTTCACCGGCTCAATCCAACTGGAGCGCCTTAATTACCCACTAAAGCACCAGGCACCATAATTTGGTTATATGGTTACCACCCAGCGTACTTAAGGTATACAGAAAACCATTTGGCTTGTAACTCAAGGAATGAAATATACTGTTAATTAATATTTCACACATGTCCTTCACATAAAAGACTGCCAACATTATTTTCCACAGCTCCTCCATGACAACATAATATTCTGTATTTACTTTAACTTTGCCTATATTGTCATCTCTCCAGCTTGAACTCAGAATTATAACAGATTAACACTGGAATATAGTGCTAGTCACGAAGAAGTGCTGTGGAAAGAGAACCATGGCACTCTCCTAAACTGCTCTCATCCTGCATTATACAGTATAAACTGTAGAAAGACCAAAATCTAGACCAAGTTAGTGTAGAAGATGGGGTGCAATGGGCTATCACACCATGGGGGTCTATGGACTATCACACCATGGGGGTAAGGGGTCTATGGGCTATCACACCATGGGGGGAAGGGGACTATGGACTATCACTACGGGGGGAGACTACCACTACTGGGGACTAGCTACGGGGGGACTACCACTACGGGGGGACTATCATCACTACGGGGGGGACTATCATCATCACTACGGGGGGGGACTATCATCATCACTACGGGGGGGGACTATCATCATCACTACGGGGGGGGACTATCATCACTACGGGGGGGGACTAACATCATCACTACGGGGGGGGAATATCATCATCACTACGGGGGGGACTATCATCATCACTACGGGGGGGGACTATCATCATCACTACGGGGGGGGACTATCATCATCACTACGGGGGGGGACTATCATCACCACTACGGGGGGGGACTATCATCACCACTACGGGGGGGGACTAACACCACCACTACGGGGGGGACTATCACCACTACGGGGGGGACTATCACCACTACGGGGGGGACTATCACCACTACGGGGGGACTATCACCACTACGGGGGGGACTATCACCACAACGGGGGGGACTATCACCACTACGGGGAGGGGGACTATCATCACTACGGGGGACTATCATCACTACGGGGAGGGGGACTATCATCACTACGGGGGGGGGGACTATCATCACTACGGGGGGGACTATCATCACTACGGGGGGGACTATCATCACTACGGGGGGGACTATCATCACTACGGGGGGGACTATCACCACTACGGGGGGACTATCACCACTATGGGGGGGACTATCACCACTACGGGGGGGACTATCACCACTACGGGGGGGACTATCACCACTACGGGGGGGACTATCATCACTACGGGGGGGACTATCATCACTACGGGGGGACTATCATCACTACGGGGGGACTATCATCACTACGGGGGGGACTATCACCATGGGCTGTAAGTAGTGATATCAGTAACAAAGCCTACATAAACTAATTTCTCTTTCACCCGAGGGAACTGGGCCACTTCCACTTACTACGTCGTGTCTGCAGTCATTCTCGTAGTCTTAGTTACGAGCACTACAGACCAACCACCACTACAGACCAAACCACCCCTATAGACCAAACCACCCCTATAGACCAAACCACCCCTACAGACCAAACCACCCCTACAGACCAAACCACCCCTACAGACCAAACCACCCCTACAGACCAAACCACCCCTACAGACCAAACCACCCCTACAGACCAAACACCCCTACAGACCAAACACCCCTACAGACCAAACACCCCTACAGACCAAACACCCCTACAGACCAAACACCCCTACAGACCAAACACCCCTACAGACCAAACACCCCTACAGACCAAACACCCCTACAGACCAAACACCACTACGAGTCTACTTGCTTCCGGGCCAGATGAACCCTCCCGCGTCACTATGCTATCAGAGGCACGCAAAGGTAACGCTGAAATACCTTAAAAAAACAAATACCTAAAATACCTAAATAGCTTTAAACACCTAAATAACTATAAATAACTAAACTATAAATACCTAAAAATACCTTTAAATAACTTTAAATGCCTAAATACCTATAAATACCTATACCTAAATACCTATAAATACCTATACCTAAATACCTATAAACACCTAAATAGCTATGAATACCTATAAATACCTATAAATACCTAAATATCTAAATACCTAAATACCTAAAAATACCTAAACCTATAAATACCTAAATATACCTTTAGAAAACTTTAAAGGCCTAAACACCTATAAATACCTAAACACCTATAAATACATATACCTAAATACCTATACCTAAATACCTATAAATACCTAAATACCTATAAATACCTAAATACCTATAAATACCTAAATACCTATAAATACCTATAAATACCTATAAATACCTAAATACCTATAAATACCTAAACACCTATAAACACCTATAAACACCTATAAATACCTATAAATACCTATAAATACCTAAATACCTAAAAATACCTAAATACCTATAAATACCTATGAATACCTATAAATACCTAAATACCAATAAATACCTATAAATATCTATAAATACCTAAATACCTATAAATACCTAAATACCTAAATACCTAAATACCTATAAATACCTAAATACCTATAAATACCTATAAATACCTAAATACCTATAAATGCCCAAATACCTATAAATATCTACAAATACCTATAAATACCTATAAATACCTAAATACCTATAAATATCTACAAATACCTATAAATACCTATACCTAAAAAAGAAAAAAAAACGGCCATGACTATAGGAGCAAAGCACCACTACATACCGTGAGGAGGAGGAGCCCGAGTATGGTAGTCCCCCTGCCGTAGTCCCCCTGCGATAGTTCCCTGCGGTAGCCCCCCGCGGTAGAGCCCCTGCGGTAGCGCCCCTGCGGTATAATCCTAGCGATCCGGGCAGCATCTGAAATAAAACAAATCGCCTCTTGAAATAACCTTGACCTCATCACCTCTGAACTGCCCCGTCATCACGACCGTTACCCAGACACGCAACTGTATCGGTAACGGCTTCGATATTCAAACAGCAGAGGCGTTGGTTCAAATATTTAAAACGACTCGCTAATACAGAGAGAGAGAGAGAGAGAGAGAGAGAGAGAGAGAGAGAGAACTGCATCGGTAACGGCTTCGGTATTCAAAACAGCAGAGGCGTTGGTTCAAATATTTAAAACGACTTGCCAGTGCAGAGAGAGAGAGAGAGAGAGAGAGCTACGCATCTGCGGTATCTAAACACTAGAGGGCGTATGTCGTATGCTAAAAGAAATCGCTAAAGTAAAATTGCTAAAGTCAAATAGCAAATGAAGAGGTGTTAGGAAGCTTTCTCTGCTGGCTAGAATACAGTCCTTTACTTTTAATAATACAAATAATACAGTAACCAGCCATAAGGAAACAAATATCCTCCAACTCAATAATAATAATAATAATAATAATAATAATCTATCCATCTATCTATTGCCAGACTCCTCAATCCCGTTTGAGGTGGCCACAAACAAATCGCCTCCAAGTCGCCCTGTCCCCCGCCATTTCACTGCCCTGCTCCCAACTCACACCCCCCTCTCTCATATACCTCTCCACCCCATCCCTCCATCTCATCCTCGGCCTCCCCCTCCCTCTTCCCCCCTCCACCTCACTCACATACACTCTCTTCGTCAGTCTTTCACCCTCCATCCTCTCCACATGGCCAAACCACCTCAGTGTGTTCCTCATAACGCTTCCTATCACATCCACATTCACACCACAACGCTCCTTTATATCCTCATTCGTCAGCCTGTCTCTCCATGTGACTCCACAGGCTCCTCTTAAATAACTCATTTCCACTGCTATCACTCTTGACTTGTGTCCTTCCAACAACGTCCAAGCTTCACTTCCATACGTTAGAGTTGGTATCACAATACTGTCATGTAGTAACTTTTTCACTTCCAAGCTCACTTCCCTGTTTCTTATCACTGCTTTCAAAGAACCAGCAACCTTTCTTCCCTGCTGTACCCTTTTAAGCACTTCACCCTCCAAACCTCCATCCTTACTCATCACACTACCCAAGTACTTAAACGTACTCACATTTTTCAATTCCTCACCATCCAACCTCACTGTTCATTCACTGACTTCACCTCTTTCAAAGACCATCACTTTACTCTTCCCTACATTCACCTTTAGATTCCGTTTCCTACACACTCTCTCAAACTCATCCACCAAGCCTTGCAGCTCCCCTTCGTCTTCACTCAACAACACGGTATCATCTGCAAACAACAGTACAGGGAGTTTCCAAACACTATCCTCTCTCACCAGGGCCACTCCAACATCCACTACCCTACCTTGTACCTCTTTTATTACCCCATCCATGTACAGATTGAACAACCATGGAGACATGATACATCCCTGTTTCAACCCAACTTTCAAAGAGAAAAATTCACTCAGTTCACCATCCATACGCACTGCAGCCTTAACACCATCATACATACTCTTCACAGCATTCAACAACTTCCCATCTACTCCATATATTCTTAATACTTTCCACAATCCTTGTCTCTCCACCTTGTTATATGTTGTCTCCAAATCCATGAAGGCCGCATGCAACTTATTTTCCTTCTCAAGAAACTTTTCCACTAAAGATCTAGGAATTAATATCTGATCTACACAACCCCTTCCCTTCCTAAAGCCTCCCTGTTCTTCTCCAACTAATTCCTCACACCTCAGGTTCGTATTCTCCTTGGTTAGCTATAGAAGCTCCCCAACACCTCTGCCTCAGTGATTTATTTTGGGATATGGCTGGTTGATATCTTAAGTTATTTATAGAGTATGGTGGTAATGAAGGGATTTTTGTAACACAGAAGAGGACAGTAAGGTGTAATAAACAAAATAAATTACTTAAGAAGAGGTGTTAGGTAGCTTTATGCAGGGTATGGTGATAGTTACTGGAAGAATTTATACAACACTGAGAAGGAGAGTATGGTGTAATAAACAATATGAACTGCTTAGGAAGAATTGTTAGGGAGCTTTAGACTATGCAGAGTATGGTAATACTGAAAGAATTTATGTAGCACAGAAGAGGACAGTATGGTGTAACAGGCAAAACGAATCACTTAGGAAGAGGTGTTAGGGAGCTTTCTTAACCGATGAGAATACTGACCAATCTCCTATACTCAACAGAATAAAATCATCAGACATCAGGTGAACAGAATCCTAGACTTGTCCTAAGCATGAGAGGGTTAGAAACAGAGAAGACAAACTGGAGGGAGCTTTTTTTTATGCAAGGAGGAAGGAACCAAAGGCCAGGAGCCCCAAACAGCTCCCTCCAAGAAAAACAACACAAGACAACAGACAGCCTAATTCTAGATGCGTACAGTACAGTCTGAGACGCCTGGACACACTGTGCTTGAAAGACTGGAGATCATAGGCAGTAGGAAAAACAGACATGGAAAGACACTTCTAGATCTGACCTGTTGCATACATGATGGACGGGAAGTAATGGCTGTTAACTCTTGCATTAGAGAGCTGGACAGAAAAGGGATGAGAGTTTGTTGCTAGATGGGTGCCATGTGCCCATCGTAATGGTGAAGGGATGCAAGCAGACAGTTCAGAGGAGCAGTGACCATTGAAGTAGTGACAGAAAAGAGATAACGATGCAACAGTGCGGCGAAGAGACAGAGGTTGAAGGAAGCCAGTAAGAGGAGGAGAGTTAATGAGACAAAAAGCCTTTGAGAAGAGCTGTATATGGGGAGCCTCCCCACACATGAGAGTTGTACTCTACACAGGGGTGAATAAAACCCGTGTATAAAGTCAACGACTATGCAGGGGTAAAGAAGGCACAGAGTTGGCTTAGCACACCTAATCTCATGGAAGCAGATTTTACAAGAGGTAATATGATCTTTCCAAGATAAATCCCAACAGAATGAAACCACAAGTATGTTTAAGGATGATGCAGGATTAAGCTGGATATTGCTAAAGATTAGAGGGGACTCCTGTGGAAGATTCTGTTGGGATGATAGATGTAAGAACTGTGTGTTTGATGCACTAAAAACACCCAGATTACCTTGACCCCAATCAGAGATATGAGCTGATGTGGGTGCCTGATACATCCAGGACGCCATGACCCCCAAGCACTGTGTCTCTGAGGTGTGAAGGAACCGCATGTCAGCCACTGTCGGCCAGTCTCTCGGCTCCATCCACACGTTGATGGATGGGCAGGCCAGGCTCAGTACATTCCAGTTCTGTCTGAAAGATTACATTCTATATTACTGTGCTATCTATTTATCTATCATCTGCCCCTATATATCCTACTGTCTATCTATCATCTACTCCTACAAAATACTAATCTGTCTATCTATCATCCACCTCTACAATATTCTGTCTATCTATCATTCACTCTTATAAAACTAGCCTCTCTTACAGATTTTTTATGAATGGAGGACACCTATAATCTGGGGTATGAAATTTTCTAAAAAAAAAAAAAAAAAAAAATCCTTCCTCTGTTCATCTTTGTATCAATCGTATCACATCGTTTATAAAGGCTCCAACATGCTGCCATGCGTTGGTCTTGTTCACCTAATGGCGGCTCTCCACACTGCTTGATCTCTGGCAGCCTCCCTATTCAGTTCCTTGTCCCTGAGGTCACACTATGACCTCATCCCAGGTCATCTTTGGTCTCTCTTTCGCAATCCAACCCCCGACATTCACACTTCTCACTGTCCACACCCAGATGTCATCCTCCATCCCCTCAACATGCCCAAACCACCCCAATCTACCCCTCCTCATCACAACACTAATACCGGTACTGATACAAACTATTTCTATATTTATAAAAATGTAAACAGCGAATGGAGTAGTGTTCTATCTATCTCTCTATCTACTGCCAGACGCCTTAATCCCGCACGAGGTGGCCACAAACAAATCACCTCCACGTCGCCCTGTCCCCCGCCATTTCACTGCCCTGCTCCCAACTCACACCCCCCTCTCTCATACACCTCTCCACTCCATCTCTCCATCTCATCCTCGGCCTCCCCCTCCCTCTCCCCCCCTCCACCTCACATACACTCTCCTCATCAGTCTCTCACCCTCCATCCTCTCCACATGGCCAAACCACTTCAGTGTGTTCCTCATAACGCTTCCTATCACATCCACATCAACACCACAACGCTCCTTTACTTCCTCTTTTGTCGGTCTGTCTCTCCATGTGACTCCACAGGCTCCTCTTAAATAACTCATTTCCACTGCTCTCACTCTTGACTTGTGTCCTTCCAACAAGGTCCAAGCTTCACTTCCATACGTAAGAGCTGGTATCACAATACTGTCATGTAGTAACTTTTTCACTTCCATGCTCACTTCCCTGTTTCTTATCACTGCTTTCAAGGAACCAGCAACCTTTCTTCCTTGTTGTACCCTTTCAAGCACTTCACCCTCCAAACCTCCATCTTTACTCATCACACTCCCCAAGTACTTAAAAGCACTCACATTTTCCATTTCCTCCTAATCCAGCCTCACTGTACATTCACTGACTTCACTTCTCTCGAGGACCATAACTTTACTCTTCCCTACATTCACCTTTAGATTCCGTTTCTTACACACTCTCCCAAACTCATCCACCAAGCCTTGCATCTCCCCTTTGTCAGAACAAAATTTCATTAAAGGTCTAACATGAGATGTGCATGGTCATATCATGAATTCGGAGGAACGGCAGATGGTGGATTTTTAAAAATTTGTAGCCACACCCCAGCTTTACTGGCCACAGTGTGGATATGGTGGTGGAACCTCAAATTTCTGTCCATCAGAACGGCCACGTCTTTACTCACAGTTGTTAATGGGATAGGATGATTACCTATAAAATATCGGCCAAAAAGCTGAGGCACAATGCAGTTCCTGCCAAACCTAAGTGTACCACACTTGTCTGGGTGAAGGTGTAGGCCCCAAGACTCGCCAATACTGTTCACCATGTCTATATCATGTGGACTATTGATAAGTCCACAGAGAAGACACACACGACTGTTCCTGTTAACTTTTACATATATTTTTAATCATTAACAAATCTCTTGTACTGGCAGTTCAAAGATGAAGTTAAGTGGCTGATGTATATAAAAAAAAAAAACAATACAGGACCCAACACTGACCCCTGGGGTACTCCACTAACACAGGTCAATAGCATCTCTGCCTACCATCCACTGAAACAGACATTTTCCTCCCAATTAGGAATTGGTGAAGCCATGCGAGGACATTTCCAGAAATACCCAAGCATCGTAATTTTGTGATAAAGTCAATGAAGATAATACGCACCTTTCCCAGCACACTCAGTTTAAAATGTCGCAACAATCCAGCAGACGACAGCCATTGTGGTAGGTTGTGTTTACGTCGCTTAGAGCAACAAGTCTACTAAAAATCTCATTTAAAGGTCTCGTCAAAATAGTCAATTGAGTGTACGGAATTCCCCCCAAAAATTAACAATGTAAAATGATATAGAGAAGAACACACTACATTGTAAGTTTATGAAAATAACCTAGGATAAATTATCAAACGAATCTCGTATCCACTCCCATCTAATATAAATGTTGATATCTATAGTTAAAGAAGAAATGCATAAATAAACGCTGTATTGTAAATTTACGAAAATCTATAAGGAAGAAATATCAAACCTCCCCTGCCATTCTAAATCCTGATACTGATGCTTTATTTAAAAACCATTTTTTTTTAAATCTGTACCATTCAAATACATAATCTTCATTCACTAACTCCTCAGATAACTCTCTCAGGCTCCCGTAATTCACTCTCAGCTGAAGGAAATCATCTGGCATTAGCTGGTGTGAAATATTATATCTGTTTCAACAATGACACACTCAAGCCCCAGTCTCTTCCTCATCCTCCACTCCTCCTTCACCCATCCAGAAAATTACTCTCGCTCCTTCACTCCCCAAATTTACATCTCGCAATCCCTCACTCCCTATTTTCCCTCTCACTCCCTCCATCTCCTATAAATACCTCTTCTTGCTCCCGATTGCACTTCTCTGCTATAATTTCACACGTTCAGACTTTCTCTCTCTCTCTCTCGCGTCTGTTCCCTTCCCATCACTCCTTCCCCTCCAATATCATCTCTGTACAAATCATAGCTCCTGCGCGATGTTTTTTTTTTTTTTTTTCCCTTACAAGGCTTCTATTCTGCCGTTTGTCTCGCTCCTTTCCCACTGCCCCACGGAGGGAGGGAAAGAATCTATCTATCTATCTATTGCCAGATGCCATAATCCCGTAAGGGGTGGCCATTTGACTCGGAGTTATTTGTTTTACAGGGAGGGGCACTAACCCTCCACCAACCCACTTGTTGACACGTAGGGAGCACGTATGGTTTGGTTATATGGTTACCACCCAGCGTTGTAATGGTTTCTTGGCTTACAGGAAACCATTTGGCTTGTCACTCAATGTAAAGCCACCTGTAAAGGAAAGAAAAGCAATAAGAAGTGACAGGAAAGATGGGAGAAATAGGAAGAGAGGAGGGCAGGCACAGAAAAAGAATGATAAAGGCTAAGGAAGAAGTAGGCAGCACTACATCGAGTGAGTGGATGATGGTCGCCACCACCTACCACTAAGGGAAAGAATGCTTGCCCAATATAGTAGCCCTGCCTGTGGTAAGAGGTCACTACAAAGAGTCGGTCTGTCTTCCATCTTTCTCTCCTTGCTGTCCTCTTCTGCTCTTCTGTCCCGCCTCTCTTCCTGATATTTCCCTGTCTCACCTTCACCTTTTATCCCGTACACCATTTACACGCCAGCCTTAGTGCCACACAGCCACGGGGCGCCTTGATGCTACTTCTTACCTTTCCCTAATTCCTTCCTTCCTTCCTTCCTTCCTTTTCTTCCTATTTTCTTACTTTTCAGGAACGGTCCCCTTATTATTCTCAGAACGGTCCTTGGTTTCTGATCTGAGTACTATATAATTCAGGAACGGCCCTACTGACCTGTCCCACAGCCTCACAGCAAACCGTCTCTCTCTCTCTCTCTCTCTCTCTCTCTTTTATCCTTTACACTTTTTTTCTTTTAGTCTACGTTGGTTCTTAGTCCAGAGAGAGAGAGAGAGAGAGAGAGAGAGAAAGCTATCCTTCTTCTTACCTGCCACAATCATTAATGAGGCCCAGACAGGTGTATTAAGTGTGTGTGTGTGTGTGTGTGTGTGTGTGTGTGTGTGTGTGTGTGTGTGTGTGTGTGTGTGTGTGTGTGTGTGTCTATCTATCTATTGCCAGACGCCTCAATGCCGTTCGGGGTGGCCACAAACAAATCGCCTCCACGTCGCCTTGTCCTGCTGACGTGGACGCCGCAGAGTTCCGGTGTTTTGATAAGATTGGTGAAAACTCAACACTGACCCTCACCATCAACACTGTCCCCACCACCCCTGCAACCACCACCACCCCTGCAACCACCACCACCCCCGCAACCACCATCACCCCTGCAACCACCACCCCTGCAACCACCACCAACCCTGCAACCACCACCAACCCTGCAACCACCACCACCCCTGCAACCACCACCAACCCTGCAATCACCACCAACCCTGCAACCACCACCCCTGCAACCACCACCACCCCTGCAACCACCACCCCTGCAACCACCACCAACCCTGCAACCACCACCAACCCTGCAACCACCACCACCCCTGCAACCACCACCACCCCTGCAACCACCACCAACCCTGCAACCACCACCAACCCTGCAACCACCACCCCTGCAACCACCACCACCCCTGCAACCACCGACAACCCTGCCGAGCCTGACAACAGCATAAAGGTGGTGACTCACAGGATCAAAATTCAGGTTAGTTGTGGTGTTGTGGGTTCACAGGTGTGTGTGTGTGTGTGTGTGTGTGTGTGTGTGTGTGTGTGTCTATCTATCTATTGCCAGACGCCTCAATGCCGTTCGGGGTGGCCACAAACAAATCGCCTCCACGTCGCCTTGTCCCCCGCCATTTCACTGCCCCGCTCCCAACTCACACCCCCCTCTCTCATATACCTCTCCACCCCATCTCTCCATCTCATCCTCGGCCTCCCCCTCCCTCTCCCCCCCCTCCATCTCACTCACATACACTCTCTTCGTCAGTCTTTCACCCTCCATCCTCTCCACATGGCCAAACCACCTCAGTGTGTTCCTCATAATGCTTCCTGTCACATCCACATCCACACCACAACGATCCTTTATATCCTCATTCGTCAGCCTGTCTCTCCATGTGACTCCACAGGCTCCTCTTAAATAACTCATTTCCACTGCTCTCACTCTTGACTTGTGTCCTTCCAACAACGTCCAAGCTTCACTTCCGTACGTTAGAGTTGGTATCACAATACTGTCATGTAGTAACTTTTTCACTTCCATGCTCACTTCCCTGTTTCTTATCACTGCTTTCAAAGAACCAGCAAACTTTCTTCCCTGCAGTACCCTTTCAAGCACTTCACCCTCCAAACCTCCATCCTTACTCATCACACTACCCAAGTACTTAAACGTGCTCACATATTCCAATTCCTCACCAGCCAATCTCGCTGTACATTCACTGACTTCACCTCTCTCAAAGACCATCACTTTACTCTTCCCTACATTCACCTTCAGATTCCGTTTCTTACACACTCTCCCAAACTCATCCACCAAGCCTTGCAGCTCCCCTTCGTCTTCACTCAACAACACAGTATCATCTGCAAACAAACTACAGGTATTTTTATTTTGCTCTTGAAGGATAGGTTAGGTTATCATGAAGAACAGAACAAAAATAGTTTATGAGAAACATGCCACAAACATGCCTTAGAATTGTCTAAAATACCAAAAAAATGGATCAAAATCTGGTACTTCTGTGGCTGGCTGAAACTATAATTTTACCACAGCTTGTTTCAGGCCATTGTGTCAGGTGAACTACCACAGCTATGACTTACACTCACAACCTTTCTCGTATCTTGTACAGTGTTAAACTACACACCGTGCCAGTCCAACTTCTAGCAGGTGTAAAGACGGTAAATTGGCCATTTCAGTCAGGGTTATTCTGATTTTTTTTTTCTTATCTAATTTAACTGATCAAACCTAACTAACGTAGGTTGTGAGGTGCGACTGCCTTGCATTTCGGTGGGTTAGCCCTTAATAAATTACCTATAAACACTACACACAGACTTAAACATCCCACTAACTGTAAATATACTGGTAATCCTAATGTCTGCTGCAAGGGGCTTTAAACACAGCAAAAAGTTTCCTTGTCAGCGAATTGTCAGTGAAGGTACCGGGACCTGGGCTGCTCAAAACACTAACCCCCCACTACTGCCACTATGAATTTCCCCTATTTACCCTCCTAAAGATAAAATAACTATATACACAGCCGCTCACGTGTACACTTACCATTTAAGTTTGATTCTGTATCTATACATAAGTGTCAACAAGATTCATATACGGTCTGCTCTCGTTTATATTTTGGTGAACAGCTGTCTAAACGCAACAGATGACGATCGCCATCCGCATGAAAAGTACGGTACAGTAGATTGATTGGCAGTAGGGTACAGTAGATTGAAAAGGAGTATAGCAGAGTTGACTGAATAAGGTAGAGTAGACTTAAAAGGAGTACGGTAGTTTAGACTGGCAGCCGCAAAAGGAGTAAGTTCAGATAAAGTAGACTGGTAGCCGCAAAAGGAGTAAGTTCAGATAAAGTAGACTGGCAGCCGCAAAAGGAGTAAGTTCAGATAAAGTAGACTGGCAGCCGCAAAAGGAGTAAGTTCAGATAAAGTAGACTGGTAGCCGCAAAAGGAGTGTTCCCGACTATGCAGTGATCTATCTACTCAAACATATTCCTGTTGCAACTCTCATCTCATCCTACCATGCTCCTTTTGGCGCTGTCAGTCTCCTCTACCGTACTCCTTTTGCGGTTGTCAGTCTACTCTATCACACTCCTTTTGGCGCGGTCTGTCTACTCTACCGTACTCTTTTTGCGGCTGTTTATCGACTCCACCGTAGTAGTGGATGTATAGTCCCCACAGTAGGGTAGACCATCCAACAGCCTTAAAATGAGTTGAGTTGATCGAGAGCCGTAAAAGCTGGTAGAATTTTGAGTGAACTAATCCCCTGAATCCCTAAACATCGAGACCACTGTTCCAGGAGGAGAGGGTGCAATGTATTAAAACTAATCGAAGTATCACACACACACACACACACACACACACACACACACAGGTCGAAATTTGACCATGCCGTGCGACCTTCACCTTTGACTTAATGCTCTTATAAAAAATAGTTTTTGCATGGGTTGATCATCAACCCATCCACCAAGTTTGGGTAAAATCCGATACAAATTGCACGTTATCTTATGGCCGGAACTATTCTCACAGGAGGAACGCCCGTGAGAATAGTTCCTGCCACGAGATAACTCACTTTTTATCCGATTTTAACCAAACTAGGTGGAAGGATTGAGTGACAGCCTAGAACGAAACGTACTTATTAATATTATAATTTTTTTAGGAAAGTAAATAAAAGGTAAAGGTTTGAGGGCTAGGTGAAAGTTTGAGAGAGAGAGAGAGAGAGAGAGAGAGAGAGAGAGAGAGAGAGAGAAAGAAATCAACAACTAAATAAATTCATTAAAGATAAACCTGGGGCAAGGCTGGAGGATAAGACTGAAGTGAAGTGACTGGCTCTTTAGGACAAATATTTGCAGGTCAAGGTCACAGATCAAGGCCAAAGTCGGTGTGTGAGGGGTTATTAAAATAAATCTGTTCTGATAAGATTTTAGCCAAATTTGGTAGAAAGATGACGATGTAAGATTTGCAAGGTGACGTTCAATACCAGATCAGCAGTCACTACTACTACTACTACTACTACTACTACTAATAATAATAATAATACTGCTACTACTACTACTAATACTACTACTACTACTACTACTACTACTACTGCCATTATCATTATTATCATCATTATTATTATCATTATTATTATTATTATTATTATTATTATTATTATTATCATGGTGGTAGGTGGTGGCCACCATCATCCACTCACTTGATGTAGTGTTGCCTACATCTTTCTTCACCTTCATCATTCTTTTTCTTGTCAGTCCTTTCTTCCTATTTCTTCCATCTTTCCTGTCACTTTTTATTACTCTTTAAAATGCTTGGCTTGAAAAACAGTGCCCCCGAAGAATACCATAGTACTCCCGACGACAGGGCAAGCCAAAAACAGCTTAGTACGCCCGCAGATGCGCCGAAACCCCCACACGGACCCCACGGGGTAGCCGCCACCAGCCACCACCACTCCCGGCAACAGCGACACATGTCAGCCTGGGCCGTACGCCCCTGTGACATGCAGCCACCACGCCGCCGCCACCGTAGGAGAAGGACACTACCTTCGCGGAGTGGAATTGCTGAGCCAGCTAGGGGTGGAGTTAGAAAATATACTCCAGACGGCGCCCCTCTGGTAGAGACGATCTATGGTCGCTCCCAAAGTGTTCTGGTAGAGACGATCTATGGTTGCTCCCAAAGTGTTCCGGTAGAGACGATCTATGGTCGCTCCCAAAGTGTTCCGGTAGAGACGATCTATGGTCGCTCCCATCCCTGTGAGACGATCTATGGTCGCTCCGAAAGTGCTCCGGTAGAGAAAATCTATGGTCGCTCCCATCCTTGTGAGACGATCTATGGTTGCTCCGAAAGTGCTCCGGTAGAGACAATCTATGGTTGCTCCCATCCTCGTGAGACGATCTATGGTCGCTCCGAAAGTGCTCCGGTAGAGACAATCTATGGTCGCTCCTATCCCCGTGAGATGATCTATGGTCGCTCTGAAAGTGCTCCGGTAGAGACGATCTATGGTCGCTCCCATCCTTGTGAGACGATCCATGGTCGCTCCGAAAGTGCTCTGGTAGAGACGATCTATGGTCACTCCCATCCTCGTGAGATGACCCTTGGTCGCTCCGAAAGTGCTCCGGTAGAGATGATCCATGGTCGCTCCCATCCTCGTGAGACGATCTATGGTCGCTCCGAGAGTGTCTTGGTAGAGACGACCTATTGTCGCTCCCTCCCTCGTGAGACGATCTACGGTCGCTCTGAGGGTGTGCAGAGAGAGGTGAGTAGAGAGACGTCCCCACGGCAGGAGACTGGAGCCCAGGCTTCCTGTCCCAGAGTGACCCAGACAGGCCTCCCAGCCTTCCCTGGTCTCTGTTCCCTACGCCTGGCTCTAGAGCAGACGCACCTGACGGACCCCAGTGGAAGTCGCTGCCGCAGCCCTCCCCTGTCGGCGCCCCTAGACGCTGGAGACCGCAGCCCACAGTCTCTCTCGGTTCTCCCCAGGACACCCAGGCGTGATCTCTCTACGCCCCCACGACGCCGGGACTTATCACAGAGGTTCCTGGAGCTATTCAGACGCGCCTGAGCCAAGCCCGGAAGCCACGGGAAGCCCAGGACGCGAGAGGACGCCCTTACGAGTTATCCCGTGCCCTCTCTGCACGCCTCGCATTGGCGGTGCCCCTAGTCCAGCAGGATCGCCGACGACATGTTCCTGCCTATCCCCCTGATGAATACGTGTGATATTGTAGCACGAGTGATTTAGGTTAAGTGTGATTTTCCCTAATGTAAGTATTGTGCAGTGATTTCATATAGTGAATATCGGGGTAAATCAGATCACAGTGAGATGTTAAAGGACGAGAGTGTGGAACAAGATCTGATTGACTATACGTGTGAGTGACATCCCTGTTATACAATTAATAAGCCTGTGCCGCCGGGAGATTCCCCTATAAAGACATACCCCCATTACTGTGAAGGAATATTGTGAAAGAAAGTATTAATGGTATTCTCTCCCTCCCCCACGCTACCCATAAATCTTGTTTACCACCCTCTCTCACTCCAATATCTCGAGTAAGTGTAAATCAAGAATAAAATCAATTGCCAAAGTCTTTTGGCTAGTGGAAACCATATAAACTTCACAGTTAATATCTGCCGCCCTCCAGTATTACCATAACTTTCCCCTAGCCGCCCCAAGTCACTCCCCGCACCTCCCGTATCTCCTAGTGAGACTCAACCCCCCTCCTGCGCCCCCATGCGCGCCTATATTTACTGCACTCCTGATACACTAGGATTGTTTGTATTGTCATTAGTATCAGAGAAGCAAGTTTCCTGTGAGATACACATATCCTAGATAAGGTTTCATATTGATATATATTGTGCTGTAATATCTGCTGATTTGTCCTGTGTCTGACTGTGGTAATATACGTCTAAAGGTTGTTGCCTAGAGTTTTTGTGTCCTGCCTCTCTTTATTGCACTAGCTCCGGTCTCGAAAGAGGACCCCGTTCCACGTTAGGTGAAATAGGAACGAGAAGTCGAGCCTAATTTCACCTATCATTACACTGGTGGCCAGCTGTGGTTCTAGACCCGGGCGTAAGAGAAAGGTAATCAGGAAATATTTGGTAAAATGGCAACCAAACCGCACGTTCAGTTACCCAAGTTTGACCCCGACCAGTATGATATACACACATATCTGGCAATAATTAAACCCTTACTGGATATTGGCTTTGAAAATGACCAACAAAAAATTGCAGTCACACTACCACTATTGGGTAAAGCGGCAGCGAACATAGAGCCGAAAATCGTCCCAGAACTCACCTGGCAGAACTTTACAAAGTTCACTGTACAAGCCATCACCCCATCATTAGGGAAAGTAGTGGCTCTATCCAAATTGGATAGTTTTGCATTCGACGGGGAGTTAGATAATACCCTGATACAGGCAAGACGCCTGGTTACCGCTGCCTACCCAGAGGCAGATGAGGAAACCCGGGATCAGCATACATTTAATACTCTGCTCAGAGTACTCCCAAGTGTTGTGAAACAACACTTCACTATCCATGACCCAACAGGAGACATGGATAGAGATATACAGCTGATGCGGCGCCTCCTGACTGCCTGCCCTTCTCCACAACAAATTAATGTTGTTAAGAAATTCCCCACCCGACCCCCGGCTCCCTCAGCCACACCGTGTCCACCTCTGCCTCACACCAGCCCGACCCCGATGCCTAGCCCACCCAGGGCACACCCCTCCCGTTGGCGCCCCGCCCCGCGAGAAAACCCGAACCTAATTCTGATCAACCCATGGGAATTCACAGCCTGCAACTCCCGCTGCCCCCTTCATGACATACGGGACCAGCTTAAAGCTGCTCGCCGCAGAATCACAGCCCCGGGTTCGCGTAAAGTGTCCACCTTAGAAGGCGAGGCCCCAGGGGACGAGCTGACGCCCGTAGACGAGCCCCATTCAGGAGAATTGGAGCAGGAACAGGAGAACAAAAGCCTTAGCCAGCTGGATTTTTAGGCCTGCCCCTGCACCAACCCACGGTGGCGGGGGCCATTACCTCTAAGTATCGCCCTCCAGTATACCACAAGATGAAAATAAACGGCGTGAAGGCCAGACTACTAGTCGATATGGGAGCGGCCAGGTCCTGCCTTTACAGCCACTATTTCTCCCGCTACAAATCACGGTTTGGCCCACTCCGCCCTACTACCACTCACCTTGTGGATGCGGGGGATGGCCTCCTGCCCATCCATGGGGAAATTCAGGCCCTACGGGTCAACACCCATCAGCCAGTGTCCACCCAACATCCATTCATCATTTTTTATTCCTCCTGCCGGAGTTATGACGGGTATTTAGGGTTAGACTTGCTCCAAAAACTCGGAGCCACGATCGACTGTCGCCACCGACAACTCCAGTTCCGCCCCCCACCCCGTTCCACCCCAGCCGTTTGCACATGCACGCCGCGGCCCCGGCCAGAGGATTCGCCCTCTTCCTCCCCCCAGTGCCCCCCTTCTCCCCCCATTTTTCCACCTCCCTCTCCCCCCCCCTCCCGTGCCTTTCCACCCCACTCCTGCCCCCTCTTTCCCTGCCACCATCTCTGCCGCCGTTACCATCCCCTCCCACCATGAGGCATGGGTGCCCCTTAACAGGCCCTCAGGTCCATCCGTTTTGTTCTCCCCCCTCCTCCCCTCCGGACCCCTTTCTGCCTGCCTTGTGTCCCCCACCTTCCTCCCTCCCCACCACGCCGCCATCTGCATCGCCAATCTCGCCCCGTCCCCTCTCACCCTCCCCAAAGGGCTTATCATCGGAGAGATGGAGGAAGCCGAGCCCTGTGCCCCATCCTCCTCCCACCACCCCACCCCCCTACCCCCCATCCCTGACCATCTCTCCAACCAGCAGTCAGACACCTTACGCCGCCTCCTCCTGGATTTCCAGGATTGGTTTGCGACAGGACCAGCAGATATAGGGCATACTACGTACCTGTCGCACGAAATCCATACGACAGGCCCACCTATATGACAACCTTCCCAACGCAAGAACCCCCGACAGAGAGAAGAGGAGGACTGCCAGGTGCATGAAATGGAAGAGGCAGGTGTTATCTCCCCCTCCACCAGCCTGTGGTCCTCCCCCGTCGTTCTAGTAAAAAAGAAAGACGACACGATGCGGTTTTGCATCGACTACCGCCGTGTGAATGACATCACCATTAAAGATGCCACCCCCCTCCCCCGCATTGACGATTCCCTAGACTCCCTCTACGGGGCATCTTGGTTTTCTACCCTCGACCTCCAGTCTGGATACTGGCAGGTCCCCGTCCACCCGGACCATCGAGGCAAGACGGCCTTTTCCACCAGTAATGGCAAACATTACGAATTCAATGTTCTGCCATTCGGCCTCTGCAACGCCCCTGTCACTTTCTCCAGACTAATGGAATCTGTCTTGAGCGGCCTCACTTGGGAAATATGTTTAGCTTATGTTGACGACGTCATTGTTTTAAGCCAGATCTGGGCCGACCACTTGCAGTGCCTCCGTCGAGTTTTCATCAGAATTCGCCAGGCAGGCCTCAAGCTACATCCTTCTAAATGTGTTCTGGCCGCTAAGACTGTCTCGTTCCTAGGACATACTATTTCCCAAGCAGGAATTTCCCTCGATCCCGACAAGCTCCGTGCCATAGCGGACCTACCACCTCCGCAGGATGTCCACGGCGTCTGCGCCTTCCTGGGACTCACGTCCTATTACCGTCGCTTTGTGAAGGGATTCGCACAGATGCTAAGCCTCTTCATGACTTGACCCGAAAAGGGGAACCTTTCCTCTGGACCGAGGATCGGCGAGCTGCTTTTCAACAGCTAAAAGACAAGCTTGTTTCGGCCCCCATCGTGGCCTTCCCTGACTATGCCCTCCCTTTTCGCCTCTACACGGATGTATCCCTTACCGCGATAGGCGCCGTCCTAGCCCAGGTACAGGCCGGCTGGGAACACATCATCGCCTGCGCCAGCCGCACTCTGAACCCAGCTGAAAAAAATTATGTCGCCACCAAGCAAGAATGCCTCGGCATAATCTGGGCCCTCCAATATTTTAGGGCTTATCTTTCCGGGACCCAAGTTACGATAATCACTGACCACCAATCACTCCAGTGGTTGCGCCAATCAGACTCCCATAACGCCCAACTCGTTCGGTGGTGTGACACCCTAGAGGAGTTTCAGTACGAGATTTCATACAGACCCGGAAAGCTCCACACCAATGCAGATGCCCTCTCCCACCTTCCCATCCACCCGGTACAACCGGACCCCGACCTACTACAACTCTGGCACCACAAGGAACGGCCCCCCTGGATCCCTGCTCACCTATTCCCCAAGCTGTGCCGACAGGGCGGCCACCTTCTAACCCCGTCTGGACACATCCTTTTGACCCCCGATGTGGCACATGACACCCTACGCCACCTACATGCTCACAACGGCATCCACTTCGGCACCAAAAAATTACTACAGGTGTTCAATGATATTTACTGGGCCCCAAATCCCTCCACCCTCGCCAAGGAAATTATCCAGACTTGCCGCGCCTGCGCGCTTGGGAAAGATATCACCCGGACCGTCGGGCCATCTGGCCATATCACCACCCACAAGCCCTGGCAACTCCTGGCGATCGACATAGTAGGCCCTCTTCCCCCTAAATCTGGATATAAATACGTGATCACTTTTGTAGACACGTACTCCAAATTCGTAGTAGCCTGCCCAGATAAGGAACATCATGCCGTCGCTGTCGCCGATGCCCTGCTCCAACACATGTTCCCTTACTTTGGCATTCCCCAAGCCATCCATTCCAATAATGCCCCCGAGTTCTCCGGAAAAGTCTGGGAAGAACTAGCCAGGATTTTCAGGTACAAGATCTCCCACTCCTCACCATACTGGCCACAAGGGAACGCGGTATGTGAACGTAGCCATCGTACCCTTATCAATCAGCTACGCACCAGAATCGAGGCTACAAAAGACGACGATTGGCCGGCACTTGTAAAAATTGTCCAATGGGGCATGAATTCGTGCCCCCGAGAAGACGGGGTTTCCCCCCACGAAAGAATCTTTGGCGAAACCCCCCTCCTACTACCCCTACGCCATCACCTGCAACCGCCCGCTTCCGCTCCCACTACAGACCCGCTACACCTGCTAAAAGGGCGGATATACCACTTACAAAAGAACCTAGACCTTGGACCCGACACAGCCACCAACCCTTTCAACCCGGGTGACACAGTCGTCGTCGCCCAACTTCCCACTTCCCACAAGCTCGCCCCCCGTTTCACGGGGCCCCACACAATCACCAAAGTCCCCAACCCATACCAAGTAGTCGTAGACTATCACGGCACTCCCCGTACCCTCCGCAACCGTCACGTGTGGCCTTTCCACATGCCCACCTCCCCCGCTCCGGCCCCACACCCCCAGCCCCCTCCGGCTCCCGCACCACCCTCTACAGTCACATATGAGTGCTATGTTTCCTCCTCACCCTCCCACTCCGCCCCCCCTACCATCTCCACCTCCCCGACCACCACCACCCCCAGCACCTCACCTGATGCCTCCCCCGCCACCCCTCCCTCACCCTCACCCCTTCCTTCCATGGCCCCCCCCCTCAACGCCCACTCCCGCATCTTCCGCCCATGCCACCACACCCTCACCACAACCCTCTACCACCCCCCCTCCCCTACCCACCATCCGTACACTCACTCCGTCAACACCGCGCCCCACCGCGCCCACAACATGCAAAACAACCCGCCCATCCCAGACGTCCACTTCTCCCCCCACCCCGACCCTCAAGACCACTACCACCCGCTCAGGCTGCCTCTCACGCCCGCCCGCCCGATACTCACACACCCCTACAACACCCACCTCTCCACGAATTCACACCGTCAAGCTACATCAGGCCCAAATCCACTCTACCTGTACTCCCCAGAGACTCAACGCCGCATTACCACGGCACAAAACCCGGCCCTTACCTGCAGTATCCAGCATTCAGTCCCCAACCACACCGACAGCCACACCAAGCAAGATGAGAGTGAAGCGGGCCGTATGGGCACCTACCCTTGGCAGGAACCACAGACTCCGCGGGCCACACCACCTGCTAAACCTCCTCCAGTCTACCACCGCCACCTCCACACTCTTACTCACCTACAACCCAGCACAAGAAGAGAACCCCTACACTGTCGCCTGGCAAACTACGCTGCAACACCTCCAGCCCGTCTACACCACCTCCAACACACAAGCGTTCCACCTCCAGCCACGAGGACGTGACTTTATACAGGGGGAGAGTGGTAAAATGCGTGGCTTGAAAAACAGTGCCCCCAAAGAATACCATAGTACTCCCGACGACAGGGCAAGCCAAAAACAGCTTAATATGCCCACAGATGCGTCGACACCCCTACACGGACCCCACGGGGTAGCCACCACCAGCCACCACCACTCCCGGCAACAGCAACACATGTCAGCCCGCGCCCCCCTGTGACATGCAGCCACCACGCCGCCGCCACCGTAGGAGAAGGACACTACCTTCGTGGAGTGGAATTGCTGAGCCAGCTAGGGGTGGAGTTGAAAATATACTCCAGACGGCGCCCTTCTGGTAGAGACGATCTATGGTCGCTCCCAAAGTGCTCCGGTAGAGACGATCTATGGTCGCTCCGAAAGTGCTCCGGTAGAGATGATCTATGGTCGCTCCCATCCTCGTGAGACGATCTATGGTCACTCCGAAAGTGCTCCGGTAGAGACGATCTATGGTCACTCCCATCCTCTTGAGACGATCCATGGTCGCTCCGAAAGTGCTCTGGTAGAGACGATCTATGGTCGCTCCCATCCTCGTGAGACGACCCTTGGTCGCTCCGAAAGTGCTCCGGTAGAGACGATCCATGGTCGCTCCCATCCTCATGAGACGATCTATGGTCGCTCCGAGAGTGTCTTGGTAGAGACGACCTATTGTCGCTCCCTCCCTCGTGAGACAATCTACGGTCGCTCCGAGGGTGTGCAGAGAGAGGTGAGTAGAGAGACGTCCCCACGGCAGGAGACTGGAGCCCAGGCTTCCTGTCCCAGAGTGACCTAGACAGGCCTCCCAACCTCCCCTGGTCTCTGTTCCCTACGCCTGGCTCTAGAGCAGACGCACCTGACGGACCCCAGTGGAAGTCGCTGCTGCAGCCCTCCCCTGTCGGCGCCCCTAGACGCTGGAGACCGCAGCCCACAGTCTTTCTCGGTTCTCCCCAGGACACCCGGGCGTGATCTCTCTACGCCCCCACGACGCCGGGACTTATCACAGAGGTTCCTGGAGCTATTCGGCCCCAGTCCCGAGGGCCACACGCCTGAGCCAAGCTCGGAAGCCACGGGAAGCCCAGGACGCGAGAGGACGCCCTTACGAGTTATCCCGTGCCCTCTCTGCACGCCTCGCATTGGCGGTGCCCCTAGTCCAGCAGGATCGCCGACGACATGTTCCTGCCTATCCCCCTGATGAATACGTGTGATATTGTAGCACGAGTGATTTAGGTTAAGTGTGATTTCCCCTAATGTAAGTATTGTGCAGTGATTTCATATAGTGAATATCGGGGTAAATCAGATCACAGTGAGATGTTAAAGGACGAGAGTGTGGAACAAGATCTGATTGACTATACGTGTGAGTGACATCCCTGTTATACAATTAATAAGCCTGTGCCGCCGGGAGATTCCCCTATAAAGACATACCCCCATTACTGTGAAGGAATATTGTGAAAGAAAGTATTAATGGTATTCTCTCCCTCCCCCACGCTACCCATAAATCTTGTTTACCACCCTCTCTCACTCCAATATCTCGAGTAAGTGTAAATCAAGAATAAAATCAATTGCCAAAGTCTTTTGGCTAGTGGAAACCATATAAATTTCACGGCTAATATCTGCCGCCCTCCAGTATTACCATAACTTTCCTCTAGCCGCCCCAAGTCACTCCCCGCACCTCCCGTATCTCCTGGTGAGACTCAACCCCCCTCTCGCGCCCCCGCGCGCGCCTATATTTACTGCACTCCTGATACACTAGGATTGTTTGTGTTGTCATTAGTATCAGAGAAGCAAGTATCCTGCGAGATACACATATCCTAGATAAGGTTTCATATTGATATATATTGTGCTGTAATATCTGCTGATTTGTCCTGTGTCTGACTGTGGTAATATACGTGTAAAGGTTGTTGCCTAGAGTTTTTGTGTCCTGCCTCTCTTTATTGCACTAGCTCCGGTCTCGAAAGAGGACCCCGCTCCACGTTAGGTGAAATAGGAACGAGAAGTCGAGCCTAATTTCACCTAGCATTACACTCTTCTTTCCTTTTCAGGTGGCTTTTCATTGACAAGCCTAATGGTTTCCTGTAAGCCAGAAAACCATTACAGGAAACCATTTACAACGCTGGGTGGTAACCATATAACCAACACATACGTGTTCCCTACGTGTCAACAAGTGGGTTGGCGGAGGGTTAGTGCCCCTCCCCGCAAAACCACTAACTTTAAGTCAATCGGCGACCCCTTACGGGATTATGGCGTCTGGCTATAGATAGATAGATAGACTGATCATCATCATTATTATTATTATTATTATTATTATTATTATTATTATTATTATGTACTCACACTCACTGGCCTGCAATTATTCTAGACCAATACAGTGTGGTAGCCAGTGGTCGGGTGTGGTGGGGCGGGACAGGATTTTATTATTATTATTATTATTATTATTTTTATTATTATTATTATTATTATTATTATTATTATTATTATTATTATTTACCACACTCACTGGCCTGCAATTCTAGACCAAACCAGTGTGGTAGCCAGTGGTCGGGTGTGGTGGGGCGGGACAGGATATTATTATTATTATTATTATTATTATTATTTACCACACTCACTGGCCTGCAATTCTAGACCAAACCAGTGTGGTAGCCAGTGGTCGGGTGTGGTGGGGCGGGACAGGATATTATTATTATTATTATTATTATTATTATTTACCACACTCACTGGCCTGCAATTCTAGACCAAACCAGTGTGGTAGCCAGTGGTCGGGTGTGGTGGGGCGGGACAGGATATTATTATTATTATTATTATTATTATTTACCACACTCACTGGCCTGCAATTCTAGACCAAACCAGTGTGGTAGCCAGTGGTCGGGTGTGGTGGGGCGGGACAGGAGGGCTGCAAGGAGATGCCAGGGTGTGCAGATATTGCCCCACCATTACACTGATGAGCTGGCCTTCAGGCACGCTGATGAATACACGCTGCTCACTCTGCCCCTCCAACCCAACAAGCACGAGGACGAGGAGGACATAGAGGAGGAGGGAAAAGAGAAAGAAAGAGGAGAAGGAGAGAGTGAGTAAGAGGGAAAAGTTGGAGAGGGAAGAGGAAAAAGGAGGAGGAGGAGGAGGAGGAGGAGGAAGATGGGGAGGAGGAAGGAAAGAAGGAGATGGGGAAGGAGGGAAAAGAGAAGGAAGGACAACTAGAGGGAAAGAGAAAGAAGGAGGAGGAGGAGAGAAAAAGAAGGAGGGAAAAGTTGGGGAAGGAAGAGGGAAAGGAGGAGGAGGAAAGGAGAAAGAAGGAGGAGGGGAAGCGAAAAGAAAAAGAAGGAGGAGGAGGAGGAGGGGAAGGGAAAAGAGGAATAATTAGAAGGAGGAGGGACAAGAGAAACAAGAAGGAGCAGGACGGAAAGAGAAGGAGGAGGAAGAAAAAGAGAAAGAGAGAGAAGGAGGAGGGAAAAGAGAAAGAAGGAGGAGGAGGAAGGAAGAGAAGAAGAAGGAAAGAGGAGGGAAGGGAGAAAGAAGGTGAAAGGGAGGAAGAGAGGAAGGTTTATGGTAAAGCTTTTTGTCAGTGCTTGTGGTGTCCTGCAGTCAGTAGTCTCTCTCTCTCTCTCTCTCTCTCTCTCTCTCTCTCTCTCTACTTAGACATCCTATCCCGTAAGAAATGGCCACAAATAAATCGCCTCCATGTCGCCCTGTCCCAAGCTATTTCCCTGCCCTCCCCCCAGCCCACACACTCCTCTCTCATATACCAATCCACTCTATCTCCATCTCATCCACGGCCTCCCCCCCTCTCACCCCCTCCACCTCACTCACATACTCTCTCCTCGTTAGTCTCTCTCTCTCTCCATCCTCTCCACATGGCCAAACCACCTCAATGTGCTTCCCCAAACGCTTCCTATCACATCCACATCCACACCACAACACTCCTTCACTTCCTCGTTTGTCAGTCTGCCTCTCAATATATATATATATATATATATATATATATATATATATATATATATATATATATATATATATATATATATATATATATATATACATATATATCAGGCAACAAGTGACGATTTATGCGATATCGAGTGGTAATAATTAGCAAGGACAATATTAGACTTATAATAACAGGGCGGCCCATATATCACAATGTGTCGTGTGTGTGGCAGAAGGATACGTGCCAGAAGATGACCCAGACTTGTTTGGTTGATTGTACACCTCATTCACTCTCTCTCTCTCTCTCTCTCTCTCTCTCTCTCTCACACACACACACACACAAATATCCATGCATATAACATATCTATCAGCAGATGAAGATTCCAAGCCTCTCACAGGTTAGGAATACTGGCTGGTTGATGAGAGAGAGAGAGAGAGAGAGAGAGAGAGAGAGAGAGAGAGAGAGAGAGAGAGAGAGAGAGTTGCCTAGTCACTGTGTTCATTTTGCCGTCCCCCCCCCACCGTCATTCTGGTGTGCATTATAGTCTCTTTCTACATCCTTTTCACAGCACTTCTTCGTGACTGGCATCATATTGTAGTGTTAATGTACTGATAGAGTTATTTCAGGATGAAGATATGGCAATTTTAGGTCAAGTGACTGGAAAAAGAACCCAGTCGTAACGTTGGAAGCCCCAGTTGGAAGCCCCAGTTGGAAGCCCCCAGTTGGAAGCCCCAGTTGGAAGCCCCAGTTGGAAGCCCCAGTTGGAAGCCCCAGTTGGAAGCCCCATTTGGAAGCCCCAGTTGGAAGCCCCAGTTGGAAGCCCCAGTTGGAAGCCCCCAGTTGGAAGCCCCAGTTGGAAGCCCCAGTTGGAAGCCCCAGTTGGAAGCCCCAGTTGGAAGCCCCAGTTGGAAGCCCCCAGTTGGAAGCCCCAGTTGGAAGCCCCAGTTGGAAGCCCCAGTTGGAAGCCCTCAGTTGGAAGCCCCCAGTTGGAAGCCCCAGTTGGAAGCCCCAGTTGGAAGCCCCAGTTGGAAGCCCCCAGTTGGAAGCCCCAGTTGGAAGCCCCCAGTTGGAAGCCCCAGTTGGAAGCCCTCAGTTGGAAGCCCCAGTTGGAAGCCCTCAGTTGGAAGCCCCAGTTGGAAGCCCCAGTTGGAAGCCCCAGTTCCCATCAGACCAAAACCTGAACCCTAACCTGTCCTTATAATACGAGGATGAGATGGAGGGATGGAGTGGAGAGGTGTATGAGAGAGGGGTGTGAGCTGGGGGGAGGGCAGCGAAATGGCGGGGGACAGGGCGACATGGAGGTGATTTGTTTGTGGCCACCCCTTACTGGATTAAGGCGTGTGGCAATAGGTAGATAGACAGATTGACTTTAACATTTTTTCGGTAATATACAACAAACCACACCAAGTTTTGCCAAGTCTTGTATTTTTGATAAATTCCTAAACTTGTACAGATAAATGATGAACCTTGTGTTATAATGTATAGTTATTGGCTTGGCTGCAGGAGTAAATATTTCCTGAATTATATAACCCAAAAATACAACAACCGCTGCCGTATTACCTTTCTCGCATAACCGGAAAAAAAAATGTTAACTCAAAAAAAATTGTTAACTAAAAAAATGGTTAACTCAAAAAATTAACAAAAAATGGTTAACTCAAAAATGGTTAGGTCAAAAAATGGTTTACTCAAAAATGGCTAACTCAAAAAATGGTAACTCAGAAAATGATAAACTAAAAAATGGTTAACTCAAAAAAATGGTTAACTCAAAAAATGGTTAACTCAAAAAATGGTTAACTCAAAAAATGGTTAACTCAAAAAATGGTTAACTCAAAAAATGGTTAACTCAAAAAATGGTTAACTCAAAAATGGTTAACTGAAAAAAAATGGTTAACTCAAAAATGGTTAACTCAAAAAATGGTTAACTCAAAAAATGGTTAACTCAAAAATGGTTAACTCAAAAAATGGTTAACTCAAAAATGGTTAATGGCAATTTTCCCCAACGACCTTTTGAAACGTATTTGAAATTTTCTGCCACTGAGCTACGTGAAATAAACTGGAATAGGACAAACATTTTTATGCTTCACCATCCACTCACTCGATGTAGTGCTGCTCCTGGGTGACTGTGCTTTCCTCTCTTCCTTGGTTCTTTCCTGCCTGAGTCAGTCAGTGAGGTGAATGAGGCGTGTCAGCTGAGTAAGATGAGCCAACGAGTAAAATGAGGAAGTAATTGACTGAGGTGAGACAAGGGACAGGAGTGAGTATGGTGAATGAGCAAGGGAGGTGACTGTGTGTGTGTGTGTGTGTGTGTGTGTGTGTGTGTGTGTGTGTGTGTGTGTGTGTGTGTGTGTGTGTGTGTGTGTGTGTGTGTGTGTGTGCATCTCTTTGTGAGCATCCGGATGTTTCTTATCAATGTGCGTCTCTCTCTCTCTCTCTCTCTCTCTCTCTCTCTCTCTCTCTCTCTCTCTCTCTCCTCTTCTCTCTCTCTTTCTCAGTTAGTGTCTGTTTATGGTTATATCCTTGTGTGTGTGTGTGTGTGTGTGTGTGTGTGTGTGTGTGTGTGTGTGTGTGTGTGTGTGTGCTTAAAGGCAGGAAATGAAAAGAGAAATCCAGCGGGAAAATATTAGGCACAACTAGACAGAGCAGAAGAGGATATGAGGAGGGAGGAAAAGAGGAGGGGGAAAGAGAGGAGCTGGAGAGAGAGCAGTGAGCTGAGGAAAGAGTAAGTGACATTAGGAGAGAGGAAAGGGAAGAATGCTAGGTGGCGTTGTACAGGTCAGCTCTGGAACTGTCTCTCTCTCCCTGTATTTCCTGCTGCCTATGATCTCCAGTCTTTCAAACGCAGTGTGTCCAGGCATCTCCATATGAATGCATCTTGAATTTGCACTCTGTTATCTTGTTTTTGTTCTTTCTTGGAGGGAACAGTCTTGCGGGCTCCTGGCCTTTGGTTCCTTCTTTCCTGCATAAAAACTAGGTCAAGTGTGGTTCCTTGAGGGTGTGGGTGATGTGGCGGCAGCATCAGAACCTTAGTGTTGGTGGCATACAAGACCCCAGTGTAGAAGTGGCGTAGGGACTGGCTGAGTTACCAGCCACTTTTGTGTTATCAGTGGCACCACACAATGTTTTTATGGCCTGTACTTCCTGCCGCCATTCAACCACCGTCTGCCCGTAACTGGTGGACTGTGTGTTGGTAACTGTGTGTTGGTAACTGTGTGTTGGTAACTGTGTGTTGGTAACTGTGTGTTGGTAACTGGTTGACTGTGTGTTGGTAACTGTGTGTTGGTAACTGTGTTGGTAACTGTGTGTTGGTAACTGGTTGACTGTGTGTTGGTAACTGTGTGTTGGTAACTGTGTGTTGGTAACTGTGAGTTGGTAACTGTGTGTTGGTAACTGTGTGTTGGTAACTGTGTGTTGGTAACTGGTTGACTGTGTGTTGATAACTGTGTGTTGGTAACTGTGTTGGTAACTGTGTGTTGGTAACTGTGTGTTGGTAACTGGTTGACTGTGTGTTGGTAACTGTGTGTTGGTAACTGTGTTGGTAACTGTGTGTTGGTAACTGTGTTGGTAACTGTGTGTTGGTAACTGTGTGTTGGTAACTGTGTGTTGGTAACTGTGTGTTGGTAACTGGTTGACTGTGTGTTGGTAACTGTGTGTTGGTAACTGGTTGACTGTGTGTCGGTAACTGGTTGACTGTGTGTTGGTAACTGGTGGACTGTGTGTTGGTAACTGTGTGTTGGTAACTGGTTGACTGTGTGTTGGTAACTGTGTGTTGGTAACTGGTTGTGGGTGTGAATGTAAGTGTGTGTTGGTAACTGTGTGTTGGTAACTGTGTGTTGGTAACTGGTTGACTGTGTGTTGATAACTGTGTGTTGGTAACTGTGTTGGTAACTGTGTGTTGGTAACTGTGTGTTGGTAACTGGTTGACTGTGTGTTGGTAACTGTGTGTTGGTAACTGGTTAACTGTGTGTTGGTAACTGTGTGCTGATAACTGTGTGTTGGTAACTGTGTATTGGTAACTGGTTGACTGTGTGTTGGTAACTGTGTGCTGGTAACTGTGTGTTGGTAACTGGTTGACTGTGTGTTGGTAACTGGTGGACTGTGTGTTGGTAACTGGTTGACTGTGTGTTGGTAACTGTGTGTTGGTAACTGGTTGACTGTGTGTTGGTAACTGGTTGACTGTGTGTTGGTAACTGGTTGACTGTGTGTTGGTAACTGGTTGACTGTGTGTTGGTAACTGGTTGACTGTGTGTTGGTAACTGTGTGTTGGTAACTGTGTGTTGGTAACTGTGTGCTGGTAACTGGTGGACTGTGTGTTGGTAACTGTGTGTTGGTAACTGTGTTGGTAACTGGTGGACTGTGTGTTGGTAACTGTGTGTTGGTAACTGGTTGACTGTGTGTTGGTAACTGGTTGACTGTGTGCTGGTAACTGGTTGACTGTGTGTTGGTAACTGGTGGACTGTGTGCCGGTAACTGGTTGACTGTGTGCTGGTAACTGGTGGACTGTGTGCCGGTAACTGGTTGACTGTGTGCTGGTAACTGGTGGACTGTATACCGGTAACTGGTGGACTGTGTGCTGGTAACTGGTGGACTGTGTGCTGGTAACTGGTGGACTGTGTGCTGGTAACTGGTGGACTGTGTGCCGGTAACTGGTGGACTGTGTGCTGGTAACTGGTGGACTGTGTGCTGGTAACTGGTGGACTGTGTGCTGGTAACTGGTGGACTGTGTGCTGGTAACTGGTGGACTGTGTGCCGGTAACTGGTGGACTGTGTGCCGGTAACTGGGTCACTTTCTACACACAGTACTGTACGTCTGTGGTAAAGGGCCATCTTATCAATGTTCAGGTGTTCTTGTGGTACAGGTAAAGGTGAATCTGCCGCCAGGTGATGTACTGGGGTTGAACAGTGGCTGGAGAGACGCACCAGAGGATGAGAGAAAACTAACACTGGAAGCATACTAAATACTCCAAATATCAGACACATATGGCAGAGTGTACTGAAGGAAGTAGGTGGGGAGGGAGGGAGGGAGAGAGAGAGAGAGAGAGAGAGAAGGGAAACAATAAAATAACAAAGTAAGGAAGGGAGTAGATAATATTTCTAAACAATGGGTAAGCAGAGCCGCATAAAAAGGCCAATATGATACATAAGAGGGAGACGTTAATATGGTAAAGGGCGTGGATACAACGAGACTGGCCCATTATATTAACATTTCATGCAGTGTGCTGCAGCTGTGGTGTTGTGAGGCACCGATATTACACGATACTCCATTAAACACTGAACCATTTTGTACAACATCAGTGTTTAGCCTCACAGGATATTCATATCTACTTGTTCATCACCAGCCATTACCATCTCATCCCATCCTTCTCACTGCATTATTTTTTTTACCTCCTACCCCTCCCTCCCTCCCTCCCTCCTTTATTTTCTACCTCCTACCCCTCCCTCCCTCCTTTATTTTCTACCTCCTACCCCTCCCTCCCTCCCTCCCCTATCCCACTCACTTCTTTATTTTTTTACCCCCTACCCCTCCCCCCCTCCCCCATCCTCCTCACACCTTTATTTTCTACCTCCTACCCCTCCTTCTCTCCCTCCCTCCCCCTTCCAGTCGTCCCAGCCCAGGTTTATAATACATATGTTCGTCGACCGCACCTGTGTCATGCTGGCAAATCCATCAACAGATAACACACGTAGTTTTGCTAATTACTATGCGTGTCTTCCTGGTTCAGTGAGTGTCATTGTTTTCACTGAACAGGCTCTTGGGTGTCAGTGTAAGGCAGGAGGCAGCCGTGGGCCACGACTGGCAAAGGAAAAATTAACGACCAGAAGCAGACGACTAAAGCAAGTGCAAAGCGGAAAATGTACAAAGATATATAGAGGCAGGAAACTGACAAAATACGAGACAGCATTTGACAAGGGAAAAAAGGGTAACTTGAAAGCACTCAGAGGGTGCATACCTCCACCAATGCTGGACCCGGATCCGCCCCAAAATCAAATAAGTTCTTTCTTGGCCCATGGAGCATCCTTCCACAAAATTTCATTGACATTCATTGAGAACTTATACTCTGCGGGATACGTAGCATCCGGATCTGGATCCAGATCTGCCCCAAAATTGAATCAATTTTTTCTTGGCCCATGGCCCACCCTTCCCTAAAATTTCATTGGAGTCCATTGACAACTTTTGGTGATACCGTGTGAACAAACAGACAAACATAGGTGAATACATAACGTCCTCCAACTTCGTTGGCAGAAGTAAAAATATGAGAGACCAGTTGACAGGAAAATAAGGCAAAGTAAAGACATGGGAGAGGCAGGGGATTAGAGAAGGAGAAGCAGACTGTGACCTACAGACAGGAAGGAAAAAAAAAAAAAAAAAAAAAAAAAGACCGCCTCAGAAGGCAGCCACAAATGTAACTGGAAAACACTAAGAGAGCGCGTATCTCCGCCAATGACATTGCCATTAAAAAGGATCTGGCTCCGGATCATTGGAGATATTGTGTGCAATACACAGGAGCCAGATCCCACCCCAAATTTAATCAATTCTTTCTTGGCCCATGGCCCACCCTCCAAAAATTTTCATTGAAATCCATTGAGAACTTTTGGAGATATGGTGTGGACAAACAGACATACATATGTGAATACATAACCCCCTCCACCTTCGTTGGCGGAGGTAACAAGGAAAAGGAAATAGGAGGGATGATGACAGGCACGGCTGACAGCCAAGGACACAGGAAATTAGATTAACTTTTTTTTCTCTGTGAGTATTTTCACTCTGGATCCTGCTCTTGTGTGTGTGTGTGTGTGTGTGTGTGTGTGTGTGTGTGTGTGTGTGTGTGTGTGTGTGTGTGTGTGTGTGTGTATTTTATTTATCATTCTTACCACTCTTACTCTTCCATCTACTTCTCTGTTTATTACTTGTATCCTCCTCACTCTCTTCCACGTCTCCACTCTCTCTTCTCCTCTCCTTTCCCTCCTCTCTTCTCCTTCTCCACTCTCTACTCTCTCTTCTCCTCTCCCTTCCCTCCTCTCTTCTCCTTCTCCACTCTCTACTCTCTCTTCTCCTCTCCCTTCCCTCCTCTCTTCTCCTTTTCCACTCTCTACTCTCTCTTCTCCTCTCCCTTGCCTCCTCTCTTCTCCTTTTCCACTCTCTACTCTCTCTTCTCCTCTCCCTTCCCTCCTCTCTTCTCCTTTTCCACTCTCTGCTCTCTCTCCTCTGTCTTCCTCTCTCTTTTCCGCTTCTCCACTCTCTAATCTCTCTTTTTCTCTCCTTTCCCCCCTCTCCTCTCCTGCTCCACTCTCTACTCTCTCTTTTCCTCTCCATTCCCCCTCCCTTCTCCTCCTCCCTTCTCTCTTCTCCTCTCTCTTCCTCCCAGCCATCATAACACAGTACTTCATTTCTCCCTCTTGTCCACCTTCCCTGCATCACCTAAATCATTTGTTTGTTTGTTTTCATGCACACATTGTATATTATAGGCATTTATTCACCACATGTTTTTCTCAGTCAGTCAGCAAGTTTCTGTCTCTGTCTGTCTGTCTGTCTATCTGTCTATCTGCCTTCTGTCTGTCTGTCTGTCTGTCTCTCTCTCTCTCTCTCTCTCTCTCTCTCTCTCTCACTATCTTTCTTTCTTTCTCTCTCTCTTACACACACAGAAAACACACACACAAACAAACATACATACACACAAGCAAACACACAAACAAACAAACAAACACACACACACACGTCGAGTAAAACAAGCCTCTCTCTTGCTATCGCAGGCGAGGGTGAAATAAAAATATAAAATGAAATTATCACGAGCTGTGTGGGGAAACACAGGAAGCAGAGGAGCGACGGTGTACAGTGGGTAAGGCAGGGGGAGGAGAGGAGGGGTAGTAGTGGGGGAAGGAGGGAAGAGATTGAGAGAGAGAGAGAGAGAGAGAGAGAGAGAGAGAGAGAGAGAGAGAGAGAGAGAGGAGGGGGCTGGGAAGAGGGAAGGAGTACAAAGGAAAGCAAACAGCAACAGACCTTATTGTCCTTTCGAGGGTGTTAGGTACAGAGTAGACTATGACAACGAGATCTAACTCGACATGCTGAAGGATAAGGATAGTAAAGCAAGAAGGCTGCCCCCGCCTCCCAACCCTCCAGTTAAAACTGGCAGGAAAATGTGAGAAAAACCACCATGCAGCATGGAAAAAGTGACATGGAAATTGCATAGGAAAGACTGAAAAGGAAAAGCTACATTCTATAATACATTATAAGCTATAACTGAGGAATGAAGGAAAGGGGCAGGGGAGAGAGAAGGGAAGGAGGAAGAAACAGTGAGTGACTGAGGAAGGGAGGGAAAGATAAAACTAGAGTGGAGAAAAGGAGAGAGGGAGCAGCAAAAGGACGGAGGAAGGTTGGATAAAAGTGAAATGGAAGAAGGCAGAGTGAGGGTGTGGGTGGAAGGGAGATAACAGACTGAAAAAGGAATGAAGTCAGTAGGGACAGGGAGACGGATGATGGGAAAGAGGGTGGATGACAGACAACACTGTGAAGGAATAGGATCAGGGTGAGGAAGAAGGGAGGATGTACTCTTGGGTATGGAAGGGAGGGAGGAAGGAGGCTGAGTGAGGGAGGAAGGGCTGGGGTAGGGTGAGGGGGCAGGGAGGAGGCTGAGTGAGGGAGGAATGGCTGGGGTAGGGTGAGGGGGCAGGGAGTGGGGGTTACAACATGAGGGGGCAGCGAGAGGCAGGAAGAGACACCAGCGTGTGACATCCATCACCGCAGTGATAGTCATCTGCACAACACATTTTGGTAGATCAGGACATTTCACGCCTTAGGTTAGTGCTGTTGCCAACACCTTCACAAAATGTATGGGAATAATTAGCCCTGACTGTGGTGGTAAAAAAAAAATAATAATAATTACAGAAAGAGAGCAAGAGTGGACCAATGCATTAGCCTTTGTGTTAGCTGTGTCTTGTTTATTTTTAAGTTCTAGATTCTGCACTGTACAGTAAGTTACTTCTGTATTGAGGACAGTGTCACTGGCAGTGCTACATGTGTACGCATGTATCTGTGAATATATATATATATATATATATATATATATATATATATATATATATATATATATATATATATATATATATATATATATATATATATATATATATATATATATATATATATATATATATATATATATATATATATATATATATATATATATATATATATATATATATATATATAAACACGGAGAGAGATAGAGAGGGAGAGGGGGGGGGAGAGAGTGTTCATGAGCTGGTCCTCAGTGTCCTCCCAAAGTTTTTTTTTTTTTTTTTTTACTTAGGAAAACGAAATTTTACAGGAAGGTAGACGTGTACTTTGAACAAGTTTTGGGCAGGACTGGACCCGTAAAAAGGCATATTTACACCTGGATCAGAGGGCAGGGCAGCCCCTACACCATTTTCTAAATTTCCTATAAACATAACAAAGTTAACTGGAGTGCAAGGTGTGGCTGGCAGGGTTTATTTTACATGGCAAAAAAAAAGAAAAAAAAATCACGGTGGTAGACGGCCATCCCGGCCAGGTTTTAGGCAGAATGGAGTCGCCAAGGCCTGCCTCTGCGTACACCGAGGTACACGCCAACACCAACTAATTTTTACACACGGTGAGATCCCCTGTGGCTGCCCCAGCAGGCAGGATGTACCCTACGGGGGGAGGGGACTCCTAAGTTAAAACAAAGTTCTTTTAATTGCAAGACTAAAAGTTCAAATCTTTTGTTGTTACAGGAACAGTTACATTTCACCAACTTGACTATGTAAATTGTCTACCACCATTGCTGTAATAATCTTCACTATTAGTAATGCATTTCCTCTTGGACGTTCACTGGTTATTTCTGCTGCCAATACTGCAACTCATACACTGAATACATCTTAACATTATAACAACTGGTCAGCAAATAATACAAAGATGAGAAAAGGGTCAATATATGTGTACATAATGCAAAACTCTGTCTGCCCTTAACATTGACATTATTCCCAGTGATGATGGAGGCAGGGGTGATGGTTGTTGTGGTGGTAGAGGCAGGGGTGATGGGCGTTGTGGTGGTAGAGGCTGGGATGATGGTTGTTGTGGTGGTAGAGGCAGGGATGATGGTTGTTGTGGTGGTAGAGGCAGGGATGATGGTTGTAGTAGTGGTAGAGGCAGGGATGGTGGTTGTGGTGGTGGTAGAGGCAGGGATGATGGTTGTGGTGGTGGTAGAGGCAGGGATGATGGTTGTTGTGGTGGTAGAGGCAGGGATGATGGTTGTTGTGGTGGTAGAGGTAGGGATGATGGTTGTTGTGGTGGTAGAGGTAGGTGTGGTAGTGGTGGTGATCACAGTACTAACGTGCACGGTGACAGCGGGGATGTGGTAGTGGTGATTGTCCTAGTGATGGTAACAGGCAACGTTGGTATGCATGGACAACATTTTCTGTTTTTACCCCGGTAACGACAGGTATCCATGCTAATATCTGTCTGTCTATCCATCTATCTACAGATCAGTAGATAGGTAGACATAGACATATACACAGACATATAGACTGACTAACAGATAAACAGACATAAAGATGGACAGTGAGACAGACAGATGGATAATGTTAAGGTGTGGCTTTAGGTCAAGTTGTATGGTGTTTAGGGCATCAACAAGGTAGTAGGTTAGGGTGGTGCAGAGAGGTGCTACTATGGCAGTGTTGTGGGGCCAAGGCGCGGTAGCTGGCCTGGCACAACACTCCGGCGGGGAGATCTTCCTCATTTACCAAGTTGTCAAATTCTGGCCTGAGATACTGCTCCTACATACCTCTATACAAAGCTGATCCTCTTGGCGGCTATCCCTTACCCATTTGCCCTGCACCACGCCAGGTTACGAACCTTGTTTCAGTCCTAGCTAGTTGCAGTCTGCCCCAGGACGGCGGCTGCTTGCTTGTGGTCGATGGCACTGCTTGGCCACCAGACCAATGGACAGGAACAACAACAGCAACAACATTCTATCAGTTTTGCCAAAGCATCTCCCATATACTTCTTTAAAACCTCCCACCACCAGAACAAAGGCAGGCTGAGTCTGGTACAAACTTTTGTCAGCAAAAAATAATCGTTAGGAGATCGTGAAATGTGAGTTTTTCCCTTGCCTCTGATACCTGTGTTGATATACAACAAAGAGTATGCCTTACCCAGAGTACAGTATGTGAACCTGCCTGGGTATCCTCCTACATACCAGTTTATTAGCCTGTGTTTTCACACTGTATCTTGACCCAGTAAAGTCTCTCCTGCCTAACACCCTACCACAACTTGTCCTGCCATTTATTTAACACTTCATTATTTTCCTACTTCACTATACTCCCTTTACCTTAACTTGGCACGGATTCTCGTCCTTTTGCGGCTTATTCCACGCAGAATAAGACAATACTATGGCTCTACATCCCTTCCGTAGCACTTCTTCATGACTAGCATCATCCTGTGCTGTTAATCTCTTGCTACAGCCAGTAATGAAGATGGACAGATGGCAGTTTTAGGCCAAGTTAGAGTAAAAAAGGTATAGTATATCCGTTGCCAACGTTACCATTTCATTAGTGTACCAGGCCAGTATTTTGTGTGTTCCTTAACTCACTAATAAAACCGTTCATTAGTTACACCTTTCCTTCTGCCCCAGTTCATCAGTTACATAGTGTACCAGTGTATTATCTAGTTTACTAGTGTACTATTTCACTAATGTACAAGTTCATTTTTGTTCTTAACAGCAGTGGAAATGAGTTATTTGAGAGGAGCCTGTGGAGTCACATGGAGAGACAGACTGACAAATGAGGAAATGAAGGAGCGTTGTGGTGTGGATGTGGATGTGATAGGAAGCGTTAGGAGAAACACACTGAGGTGGTTCGGCCATGTGGAGAGGGGAGAGGTAGGGGAGGCCAAGGATGAGACTGAGGGATGGAGTGGAGAGGGGTGTGTGAGCTGGGAACAGGGCAGTGAAATGGCAGGTGACAGGGCTACATGGAGGTGATTTGTTTGTGGCCACCCCTTACGGGATTAAGGCGTCTGGCAATAGGTAGATAGACAGACGAGTTCATTAGTGTACTATTTCACTAGTTGCTTCGTTGATGCTGTTACCAGTCTGCCACTTTACTACTTCATCAGTTGTCCCGGTCATTAGTTTACCCGTTGTTCAGGTGCCAAGGTAAACCATTCCATAGTTGTCCAGTTCACTAGATGACCATTTGACTGGTGTTGGGGTTCACCAGAGTATTAGTTTACTAGTACATGAGTTTACCAGTACATTAGTTAACCAGTTGTTTAGTTTAACAGTCCATTAGTTAACCAGTTGTTTTGTTTAACAGTCCATTAGTTAACCAGTTGTTTTGTTTACCAGTCCATTAGTTAACCAGTTGTTTAGTTTACCAGTCCATTAGTTAACCAGTTGTTTAGTTTACCAGTCCATTAGTTAACCAGTTGTTTAGTTTACCAGTCCATTAGTTAACCAGTTGTTTAGTTTACCAGTCCATTAGTTAACCAGTTGTTTAGTTTACCAGTACATTAGTTAACCAGTTGTTTAGTTTACCAGTCCATTAGTTAACCAGTTGTTTAGTTTACCAGTCCATTAGTTAACCAGTTGTTTAGTTTACCAGTCCATTAGTTAACCAGTTGTTTAGTTTACCAGTCCATTAGTTGCTTAGTTTACCAGTCCATTAGTTAACCAGTTGTTTAGTTTACCAGTACATTAGTTAACCAGTTGTTTAGTTTACCAGTCCATTAGTTAACCAGTTGTTTAGTTTACCAGTCCATTAGTTAACCAGTTGTTTAGTTTACCAGTCCATTAGTTGTTTAGTTTACCAGTCCATTAGTTAACCAGTTGTTTAGTTTACCAGTACATTAGTTAACCAGTTGTTTAGTTTACCAGTCCATTAGTTAACCAGTTGTTTAGTATACCAGTACATTAGTTAACCAGTTGTTTAGTTTACCAGTACATTAGTTAACCAGTTGTTTAGTTTACCAGGTCAGTGTACTGCCAGTGCATTAGCTATAGTTCTTTTACACTAATTTGGCCCAGATTTTTTTTTTTCTTTTGGAGATTATTTCACGTAGTTCAGTGACAGAAACAATATTGCAGCTCTACATCATTCTCACAGCACTTCTTCGTGACTAACACCATACTCGAGACTTAATTTATTGTTATAACTCGGCACTGAAGCTGGGGCGATGGAAATTTGAGGCCGAGTTAGAGTAACAAGGGTATAGGCCACAGCACAAGCCCTGCCACCAAGTCAGATATCTGGGTAAGCAGGATGGCCGTCTATTTTGAGCCTGTGATCTGAAGCGATAAAACCCAACGCCTCCACTGAATGGCTGTGGCCACTCAGTAAAATAGCGTGTTGACTCAGTGAATTAGTGGTGAGTCAGTAAGTATGGTGAGTCAATGAATGGACAGGGTGACTCAGTAAAATAGCGTGTTGACTCAGTGAATTAGTGGTGAGTCAGTACGTATGGTGAGTCAATGAATGGACAGGGTGACTCAGTAAAATAGCGTGCTGACTCAGTGAATTAGTGGTGAGTCAGTACGTATGGTGAGTCAATGAATGGACAGGGTGACTCAGTAAAATAGCGTGTTGACTCAGTGAATTAGTGGTGAGTCAGTAAGTATGGTGAGTCAATGAATGGACAGAGTGACTCAGTAAAATAGCGTGTTGACTCAGTGAATTAGTGGTGAGTCAGTAAGTATGGTGAGTCTATGAATGAACAGGGTGACTCAGTAGTGTGGTGAGTTTTTGAATGTTGTGGCACAAAGGATGTTTTGGGTCAGTGAGTCAGTGTGGTACATGAGTGTGGTGAATGATAGGTGAGTCAGTGTGTGAGTGTGGTGGGTCAGTGTGGTACATCAGTGTGGTGAATGATGGGTGAGTCAGTGTGTGAGTGTGGTGGGTCAGTGTGGTACATGAGTGTGGTGAATGATGGGTGAGTCAGTGTGTGAGTGTGGTGGGTCAGTGTGGTACATCAGTGTGGTGCATGATGGGTGAGTCAGTGTGTGAGTGTGGTGGGTCAGTGTGGTACATCAGTGTGGTGAATGATGGGTGAGTCAGTGTGTGTGTGTGGTGGGTCAGTCAGTCAGTGTGGTCAGTCAGCAAGTCAGTTTGGTAAGGTAGCGAGTGCATGTCACCAGGCAGTGTAAGAGTGCTGAGTCAGTAGGTCAGTGTGGTGAGTCAGTGAATGAGTTGTGAGTCAGTCAGTGTGGTGAGTCGGTAAATGAGTGATGAGTTACTGAGTGAATGTGTTCAATAAGTGAGTGAGCCGTTGTTGTTGAAGCGAATCCTAATGTTGCAGTGATGGCGTCTAGTTGTGGTCGTGGTGGTGTGGTGGCGGTGTGGTGGTGCCTGATGTTGCTGTGCCACACCATGCAGATACACCGCATCGCAGCAATACGTAAGTTACTGTGTTATTATTATTATTATTATTATTATTATTATAACTACACCTGTCTGCCTTACCATCACACCTGTCACTGCCATTTAGTATAGATGTTAATGATGTTTCAGAGACCACTGGCCATCCCAGCACACCTACTGGACCTTCTGACCCCTCACACCCCTCCCCTAACCTCTCTCCTGACTCACCTCAACATTCCCCTCATCCTTCCTCCAACCCTTCTCTTAATTCTTCTCTTGATCCTTCCTCCAACCCTTCTCTTGATCCTTCCTCCAACCCTTCTCTTGATCCTTCCTCCAACCCTTCCCTTGATCCTTCCTCCAACCCTTCTCTTAATCCTTCCTCCAACCCTTCTCTTGATCCTTCCTCCAACCCTTCTCTTGATCCCTCTCATAACACCTTTCCAAATTCTTCTGATCACCCTCCTAACCCCTCTCCCAAGCCTGTCCCTAACCCCTCTCCCAAGCCTGTCCCTAACCCCTCTCCCAAGCCTGTCCCTAACCCCTCACCCAACCCTGTCCCTAACCCCTCTCCCAAGCCTGTCCCTAACCCCTCTCCCAAGCCTGTCCCTAACCCCTCTCCCAAGCCTGTCCCTAACCCCTCTCCCAAGCCTGTCCCTAACCCCTCTCCCAAGCCTGTCCCTAACCCCTCTCCCAACCCTTCTAACCTCTCTCCTGCATCCTCACTTAAGCACTCACCTAATCCCTCACCCATCCCAAAGCCTAGCCCCTCCACCAAGCCCTATCCTGCCTCCTTTCCTAGCCTCTTTCCTAGCCCGTCCGCCAATCCCTCACCAATCCCAATGCCCAGCCCCTCCACCAAGCCATCTGCAGACCCCATCACTGAACCAGACAACTCTACAGCTGCCAACCCTCCTAAAAAAGGTTAGTTGTGTGAGTCAAAGCAAAGGCAGAGGGGCTGAGAGGCAGGGTGGAGGAAGGGTGGACGAAGGGTGGAGTGAGAGAAGTATGAGGGATGGGAGAGCAGAGAGGGTGGGTGAGGGAAGGGAGGGTGTGAGGGAAGGGAGGGATGAAAGGGTGGGTGAGGGAAGGGAGAGATGAGAGGGAGGGTGAGGGAAGGGAGGGATAAGAGGGAGGGTGAGGGAAGGGAAGGATAAGAGGGAGGGTGAGGGAAGGCAAAGATAAGAGGGAGGGTGAGGGAAGGGAAGGATAAGAGGGAGGGTGAGGGAAGGCAAGGATAAGAGGGAGGGTGAGGGAAGGCAAAGATAAGAGGGAGGGTGAGGGAAGGGAAGGATAAGAGGGAGGGTGAGGGAAGGCAAAGATAAGAGGGAGGGTGAGGGAAGGGAGGGTGTGAGGAAAGGAGGAGGGGGAGGGTAAGGGAAGGGAGGGTGTGAGAGAGGGAGGAGGGTAAGGGTAAGGGAAGAGAGGGTGTGAGGGAGGGAGGAGGGGGGGTAAGGAAAGGAGGGTGTGAGGGAGGGAGGAGGGGGAGGGTAAGGGAAGGGAATGTTGTCCCTACATCCCAGGGTGACAGGGAGGAGGGAGTTAGTGGGCATTAGGGAATGACGAGTGGAAGAGAGAATGGGAATCGAGGGGGGGCAGTGGAATGGAGGGTAAGGGAAGGAAAAGTAAAGGGAAGGGAGAAGACAGAGGAAGGAGGTTTAAAACAGGTTGAAGAGTGGCTGCTGGAATGACCTGTAAGAAGGAGATAGAGAGGGAGGGAAAAGTGAGAGGGGTGAAGGAAAGCAGGATGAGGTAGGAGGGATGGAGATAGGAGGGAGAGAAAGGCAGGTGGTGAGAGGAAGGCTGAGGGGCCTGGGTTGAAAGGATGGGGTGAGAGGGAGTAGGAAAGGGGGTTTAAAGGAAAGGGGTAAAAGGGAGGTGTGAGAGGGAGGTTGAGAGGGTGTTAGGGTAGTGGTGTGTCAATGTGGTAAGGGATGGATTAAGAGACGCCTTTAAGATTGATATGTAATTGGATTATCAGTCGTTATAAACACCCTCACTTTGGTTGGTGGGTTTAGCTATTTTATTCTGCATAACGTCATTCAGTTTTGTTGATCCCAGTGATATGGTAAAGTCAAAGACTAAAATAACTGTCCGTAGTCAGCCTTTCACTGCTGCTGGTGCATCTAAACTGTCATTTTGGCTAACACCACAATATTCTATTTAGCCAAGAGAAAACGACACCTGAAAAATTGTTAAGGAGTCCACACTTAACGCTATTCCTGGTCTTCCTTTCAGAATGCCACAAAGTCTCGGTACCAACACGTCCCACCCCTCACCCAGTGGCACTCAGGAAGAAAGACAAGGAGGAGATGCTTGAAGCCGAGTTTGAGCTTCACCAGTCTGTAACAAATGCCGCCTCTGCTCTAGCGTTCGTAGTCACCACCTTATCAAACATATCACTCGAGGCTACTCTTATTATAACCTTAAGTGCTGACGAGTCTGCTGACGTGGACGCCGCAGAGTTCCAGTGTTTTGATAAGAGTGGTGAAAACTCAACACTGACCCTCACCATCAACACTGTCCCCACCACCCCTGCAACCACCACCACCCCTGCAACCACCACCACCCCTGCAACCACCACCACGCCTGCAACCACCACCACCCCTGCAACCACCACCACCCCTGCAACCACCACCACCCCTGCAACCACCACCACCACTGCAACCACCACCACCCCTGCAACCACCACCACGCCTGCAACCACCACCACCCCTGCAACCACCGCCACCCCTGCAACCACCACCACCCCTGCAACCACCACCACCCCTGCAACCACCACCAACCCTGCAACCACCACCACCCCTGCAACCACCACCAACCCTGCAACCACCACCACGCCTGCAACCACCACCACCCCTGCAACCACCGCCACCCCTGCAACCACCACCACCCCTGCAACCACCACCAACCCTGCAACCACCTCCACCCCTGCAACCACCACCACCCCTGCAACCACCACCACGCCTGCAACCACCACCACCCCTGCAACCACCACCACCCCTGCAACCACCACCACCCCTGCAACCACCACCACCCCTGCAACCACCACCACCCCTGCAACCACCGCCACCCCTGCAACCACCACCACCCCTGCAACCACCACCAACCCTGCAACCACCTCCACCCCTGCAACCACCACCAACCCTACCGAGCCTGACAACAGCACACAGGTGGTGACTCGCAGGATCAAAATTCAGGTTAGTTGTGGTGTTGTGGGTTCACAGGTGTGTGTGTGTGTGTGTGTGTGTGTGTGTGTGTGTGTGTGTGTGTGTGTGTGTGTGTGTGTGTGTGTGTGTGTGTGTAACAATTAACACTGGTATAAATGTAATAATTCTGACATAAAGTCCAGCACATCAGTACTAATGAAGGCACTCGAGTGTGAGATAGTAAGATGTTGCCACAATATCCAGTGATGTCTCACAGTTGTTTAATGCCTTCAGTGCCATGATGTAGCCTTGTATGTTCTTCTTGCTGCCTTCACACCATTGGACTGAACTCAAGATAAGTACCTTATACTGAACACTTTAATGAAGGATGCACCAAATCCCTCGAGGTGCAAAAGGCTTGCCCATACTAAATGAAATCGGGTGAAGGTTGCAAGAAAATGTGAGAAATATTTTACAGGTTTAAAGAGGTCAAACGTCCCATGCCACTAATACATAATATTTTGTTCTTGCTGCAGCTGGAGCGAGAACAGATGAAGGTCAGTGTGACCAACGGGGACCAGATCACAGAGACGGAGCCAGGCAAGTGCCCAGTCCTCTCCTTGGAGTTCCCTGACCTGGCCTTGTGGGTGACATGTATGCCTGGTGGTTCCTGTGGGTCCATGACGTACTGCACGACACGTGAGTATTACCACATACCTCACCACTGCCTACAACACCACCACCAGGGACTGTGTTGTATACTGGGCATACTGTATAGACTGTACTCAGGCCACAAACTGACACATGAAACCACCAGCCACGTTCTCTCTCTCTCTCTCTCTCTCTCTCTCTCTGTACAGATGCCACACATTGTCACGCGATACCATCATTCCCCCCCTCTCCCTCTCTTTATCTATCAATCTATCTATCTCTGCCGCCATCAACATCATCATCCAGACCTCTGTTCCCACCTGGTATGAAGTAGGGTTCAGAGTGCCAAAACTCGGTGATAAAAGGATAAGGTAAGCAAAGGTGATGCTAATTAACTGGCCACACTCACATTTACTGACCATTTAAGCCCCAGACTCCTGACTCCACCCCACAGGCCTAAACACCCACACTTACACTCCACCCCACAGGCCTAAACACCCACACTTACACTCCACCCCACAGACCTAAACACCCACACTTACACTCCACCCCACAGACCTAAACACCCACACTTACACTCCACCCCACAGGCCTAAACACCCACACTTACACTCCACCCCACAGACCTAAACACCCACACTTACACTCCACCCCACAGGCCTAAACACCCACACTTACACTCCACCCCACAGGCCTAAACACCCACACTTACACTCCACCCCACAGGCCTAAACACCCACACTTACACTCCACCCCACAGGCCTAAACACCCACACTTACACTCCACCCCACAAGCATAAACACCCACACTTACACTCCACCCCACAGGCCTAAACACCCACACTTACACTCCACCCCACAGGCCTAAACACCCACACTTACACTCCACCCCACAGGCCTAAACACCCACACTTACACTCCACCCCACAGGCCTAAACACCCACACTTACACTCCACCCCACAGGCCTAAACACCCACACTTACACTCCACCCCACAGGCCTAAACACCCACACTTACACTCCACCCCACAGGCCTAAACACCCACACTTACACTCCACCCCACAGGCCTAAACACCCACACTTACACTCCACCCCACAGGCCTAAACACCCACACTTACACTCCACCCCACAGGCCTAAACACCCACACTTACACTCCACCCCACAAGCATAAACACCCACACTTACACTCCACCCCACAGGCCTAAACACCCACACTTACACTCCAACCCACAGGCCTAAACACCCACACTTACAATCCACCCCACAGGCCTAAACACCCACACTTACACTCCACCCCACAGGCCTAAACACCCACACTTACACTCCACCCCACAGGCCTAAACACCCACACTTACACTCCACCCCACAGGCCTAAACACCCACACTTACACTCCACCCCACAGGCCTAAACACCCACACTTACACTCCACCCCACAGGCCTAAACACCCACACTTACACTCCACCCCACAGGCCTAAACACCCACACTTACACTCCACCCCACAGGCCTAAACACCCACACTTACACTCCACCCCACAAGCATAAACACCCACACTTACACTCCACCCCACAGGCCTAAACACCCACACTTACACTCCACCCCACAGGCCTAAACACCCACACTTACACTCCACCCCACAGGCCTAAACACCCACACTTACACTCCACCCCACAGGCCTAAACACCCACACTTACACTCCACCCCACAAGCATAAACACCCACACTTACACTCCACCCCACAGGCCTAAACACCCACACTTACACTCCACCCCACAGGCCTAAACACCCACACTTACACTCCACCCCACAGGCCTAAACACCCACACTTACACTCCACCCCACAGGCCTAAACACCCACACTTACACTCCACCCCACAAGCATAAACACCCACACGTACACGCTTCATACCATTTGTCACCCACACCCACACATATTTACTAGTGATAGCTTTTCATAACAGCTTGTAGTCGAGAACTGTGGGGTGAAAGGTGTCAATTTTAGCCAATTACGTAAGGAGAGAGAGAGAGAGAGAGAGAGAGAGAG
>NC_136962.1:6157746-6160246 GCF_032717465.1 Coenobita brevimanus | reverse complement strand
AAATGCACAACCTCCTTTCCTGACATAATAATAATAATAATAATAATAATAATAATGTGTTAACACAATAATATTATAAAAGAAAAGCATACGGAAGCCGAATGCTAATCGCCCGCCGGAATATGTTGCTGGCCAAGTTACAAGTTACTTACAAACCAAATGTGAAGAAAAATTTGCAAGACTCTACGGCATTCAGTCACCGCATTTCACCAAAAGCCAATCCATATTAAAGAAACTAGACACAATACTCGGTTCCAGGGAGTCTGACGCACTGATTTTGCCAGCCGAGGACAGGTGGATTTGGTAACACTGCGCGATGCACTCGGGCGGTGCTTGGTGGATTTCCGTTGTGTTTGAACGTGCACCAAATTGACTTTGTATTCCAACCAAGGCACCTCATTGATTTGTTAGATACCGGAATATACAGATACAAATTAAAGCAATGATATCTTTAATGATAAATATGTGCCTTTTAAATTACTAGAGATAAACCTGAACGACAATGACAACAAAACTAAGTAAAGTCGCGACTGGATGCATACGAACACAGTCAGCAACTGTGGCGGGAATTCAGACGTTGATAGCGAGGTGGTTCCGAGGTTCTGTGAAGGCTGGAATGTTTTTCCCACCACTACTACAGTGTCACAGTCTACAGTGTACACCATGCCCTTCATTACCTCATCTACTAATATACAACCTGACCCTAGATACGCTTAGCTTGTCTTCTAATATGATTTGTGTGAGCACACACACACACACACACACACACACACACACACACACACTGGGGTCAATACATGCTATTCTCAATATATATAATGTACATACACATTTTCATTACCTTCATAGGTAACAGTAGCTTTAAAAATCTGCAGTTGTTTGTATTCCCAGTCAGATTCAGTCAAATTATTTCTTACATGATTAAGTTTAATGTTTGATTTTCCCAAACATTTGTGTATCACAAGAGACAGACATACAGACAGACAGACGGACACCCTATCCCTGGCCACCATGCACCCTCTCCTCAAGCATGTATCTTTGTCCCCTCGACAGAGCCGGGAAAGTAATGGATTGCATCATTACAGAATGAACCGAATTTTTGTTAATGGTGGAAGAAAGGAAAGTAAGATAAAAGCAAAACCCATGAGAAAATAACAGTTGAACTCTGCTGCTATAACAAAACCGCGTACAGTGTGAACGAAATCAAACCTAATGAAATCAATTTAAATCAATTGCTGACTGTGTTAGTATGCATCCAGTCGCGACTTTACTTAGTTTTGTTGTCAGTGTCGTTCAGGTTTATCTCTAGTAATTTAAAAGGCACATATTTATCATTAAAGATATCATTGCTTTAATTTGTATCTGTATATTCCGGTATCTAACAAATCAATGAGGTGCCTTGGTTGGAATACAAAGTCAATTTGGTGCACGTTCAAACACAACGGAAATCCACCAAGCACCGGCCGAGTGCATCGCGCAGTGTTACCAAATCCACCTGTCCTCGGCTGGCAAAATCAGTGCGTCAGACTCCGTGGAACCGTTTATAGTTGACCTTTGCCAGTCATTATGGTGACTTTGACCTTGACCCCGAGTGCCCATTTTCTCAAACTCGTCGAAGATTTTGGCCACATCTTGATACCCTGAAGGTTTCATGTTGACAGCTCAAGCCGTTCATGAGATGTAATGGTAACACACACACACACACACACACACACACACACACACACACACCGCTCGCTGGTGCAGTGGTAACGTTCTCGCTTCCCAACTGGTGGACGGGAGTTCGCGCCTCGCTCAGGTCGCGAAAAGTTTCACTGACGAAGTGGGTGGTTAGTCCCCCTTGAGCAAGGGGACGGGTGTTTGCGTGTGTGAAGGTCACAGCCTTGCCCTTAGATCGGACTATATGAGCTCTCAGCTCCCTTCCGGGAGGGTAAAAAGCTGACGATCACGACCATGAAGTGATCCTGACCGACCCGGTGAATTACACACACACACACACACACACACACACACAGACGCTGGCAAAAACATTATCGCTGATAATAACAAAGAAGTAGTGTTATTCAGTAAGGTAAACACAGTAGTGGCATTAACAGTAGTGGTGTTAACATAGCTGGAGTGAGAACTGTGGTGGTATTGGTAACATTTTTGGTATTAATACCATTTGTGTCAACCAAGTAGTGGTGTTAGTGGCAGTGGTGTCAGCTGAGTCGTGGTGTTGGTAATATTGTTGCCAACAGTGTTATGCTAACAGTACTGGTGTTGACATAGTACCTTTGTCAGTAGTACTGGTGTTAACAAAATAAGGGTGTTAATAGTAGTGGGGTTAGCAATGTAGTGGTAACCTGTGTTGTTTTACCCCAGGCTGCCAGATGACCCATGTGCCAAAGCAACCCAAGTATATATCCCTGACACTCCAGTCTGGCCAGGAGGGCGGGCACACCACACACCAGGCCCAGCTGGTACACTACCCACCTTCACACAATGTATCCTGGTACCT
>NC_136962.1:6146645-6156645 GCF_032717465.1 Coenobita brevimanus | reverse complement strand
AAAGAACGCAGGGGTGGAAACAGTACGATAATTATCGTATTTGTACTATAATTCCAGTGTTGTGTACTATGTACTGTAATTACATCTGAATGTACTGTATTTGTTTATTTTATTAAAAAACTTATTAATTTTGAAATACAACTGTTTAAGTCCTGCTTGAGTGGCCTATACTATTTTTTTTTTTTTTTTTTTTTTTTTAGGCGAAGCTGCACTTGACAGGTTGGTAATGACTGGCTGAATGCAACCTTACTTCATAATCTCTGTACTCGTTTGCATTATTAATTAACAACATATATCTGAGGGGGAAATTTGGGTTAGTAAATGTTATTCGGACATGTTGCAATCAGCCAATTATCACCAACCTGTCAAGTGCATTTTCGCCTCCATAAAAAAAAAAAAAAAAACAGTATAGGCTGGGGCGGAGGCCGAGGACGGGTCATTATGAGCTTCTCAACTGCAAGGCATAATGACCTGCCAAGGCCATTATAGTTTTTTATATATTTTTATTCATAAGGTGAGGGAAGGAGAGAGACAGGTGGACATGGGAGGGACAGAGGCCGTTGGGTTGGGGGATATGCCTTTAATCTTGGGAGGACAGGGATGCTGGTGGTGAGGGGAGGAGGGAGGGGAGGACTCTGGGATGGTGAGAGCTGGTGGCGTCGGGGGATTAGTGGGAAGAGAAAGAAGGCTGAAAATACGAAATAAGGAATGGGAAGATTTGCCGAAGAAAGCAAAAAGATAGGGTATGGAAAGATAGGAAGCCTTAGTGTGAGAGGGTAAGGAAAAATAAACAAGAAGTGTTTATATGTGTATGATAAACAGAGGTGTAAGGAGTGCCACAGTGTGCCACTCATTGGCACTTTAGCCAAATATGAATTGTTTTGTCAAGGTAGGAGTAATATTCAATTCATCATCTTTTTCTGTGCGCTACTGGACATGGGCAATATGACTATGGCCAAGAGAATAAGCAGTACAAAAGGAACAGACAGGCAACTTGGATTAGGAGAGTTACGACAGCGGGGGTGGTAGTGGTAATTAACGATAATCCCAGCTACACCTGTGTCTGGTTAAGCTCCGTCGAACAGTCTAGTTTTGCTGGACAAAGAGCCAATAGAAATGAAATAAGGATATCAACAATCATAAAGCTAGCTTCTCATTGGTTAGGGTCACCTAGCCGAAAAGAAACACTAGACTGGAGTCATGAGGCGGCGGCGTGACCTCATATATGACGTGTTAGCCTCTCTGATAGGTTTTGCTGACGCTAGACCAAAAAGAAGGAAGATACCAAGATAGGTAAATGTACACAGGGTTTTCATTGGCTACAGGAGTTGCTGAATCCTTGACTCATAGCTAGTTTTAATGGTGAAATTTTTATTTTTTTGTCCATGTTTATAATAAAATGACATCCTATGTAATTTAGCGAATTATTTCTTCTTCCATGAATTAGAATATGGTAAGAGAAGAAATCATACGGTATAGAGCTAAGGTATTATATATATTTTATTTTCATTGTCAAAATAAACTGTAATAATGGTATTGATGCACTAAATGGCAGAAATGTCCTTAAGTTTTGGAAAATATATAGCTGTACGATAATCTTGGGGGCGCAGTGCGACAACCTCGGATCCGAGAATTTCCAATTTTCAAATCCCTGCAAGACAGTGATGCCAAACATGGGGAATTATCCCTAGATTTGGGGAATTCGTGGTACTGATGGGGAAATGGGGAATTCAGGTCCAATTTGGGGGAATTTTTACTGTGCATTAAATCTTCCTTCAAAATTTGGGGAGTTTTCACTGTGAACCAAATATCTTTCTTGATAGTTACGTAATACTTCTATCTATCTATCTATCTATCTATCATCTTCATTAAAAAAAAAAAGAAAAAAAAAAGGATCGTGCATTTACCATAACTGGTTCATCTAAGGAAATGAGATTTTAAAGGTAAAAAGCTAAACAGTATCTAAGGTATTTAGTATACTTTTTAATTACAACATTCTACACTGACGGTGACAATGCCTTTTTGGCAATTGTGTAGTTTGTAACTTGTCAATTTTGTTCTGTTATTAGTCGAGTTGGACTAAATTAGACACGTAGTATACGGGAATAAGACCAGCAACTCTGCTGGTTGGACAGGGACGAGGGCTCACAGGAAACGTACGGGTACAAATTGCGACTCCAATGCTTCCATTCTAGGGTAATTTTAGGGTAATCACAACCCCCTCTAGGGGATAAACAATACAAAACAAAACAAATTCGCTGTCAACAAAAACATTAGTTGGATTACTGCAGTCAGTGCTACCTGAAAGAGGATCCTTGTTTCAATTTGCCAGTTGACAACACCCTTATTAGACGTATGAGATCAGAAAGTAATGTGTGACGCTAAACAGAGTGATTCAGACTGAAATGTTTATAAAAGACAGTAGCTACTGTTTAAAGGTATGTTATTGTAAAATGTCAGAATTATCTTAAGTGCTGAATGATGGAGTGTTCATAGTAGTGAACAGGAAAGAACAGAATGTCCTTCCTTTATAAAGTTAAAATATATAGGTTTATATTATAAGAAAATGGTATAACTAAGTAGTACGATGAAAAGGATTTTAGTTGCCACAAGGCGTTACGATTTTTTGTGACAAATTATTTTACTTCTTAAAGCATTAAGGTCATCTATAATAATAAAGGCGAGTGTTTGTATGTTTGTTACCTATAAACTCGGCTCCTTCAGGGTCTTCCCCCACATATGATACACTGTCTGAATCAGCATGATCCAGGGAGTGTTTTGGTATATAATTTATTAGGATTAATTGTATGTTGAAAAGTTATATAAGGTATATTGGCCGAAGGCCCGATCAACCCTCCGCAGGAGCTAACTGAAAAGATCCGCCCTTTTCGGCTTGTATTAAATAAACCAAAGACAAACCAACTCAGGTGATATATATATATATATATATATATATATATATATATATATATATATATATATATATATATATATATATATATATATATATATATATATATATTCATTATTCTAGTCCCAAGAATCCTCCCTCCCCCACCCTACATTACTGTACGAGTATAAATTGGTCTGTGTGAGTTGATGCTCACAACTGGAACAAAGATTATATGTTCTGCATACAATATTATGAACAGAATGTGCGATGAAAGAGGATTTTATATACTAGTACAGTAGCGTGCAATGAATGCTTCTCTTTTCCCACAACATATTATTCATCTATAAAAACATTTATTACAGATATAACTCATAACATTAACATATTAATTACAAATGGAAGCTTAAAAAATGGGAAATTTCTTTTCAATTTGGGGAATTTGCCCTTCAGATCTGGGGAAGTTTGAACCAGAGCATCTGGCAGCACTGCTGCAAGAAGCTCAGTCACCTACAAGCATGAAGGGGGTACAGACGTCGTTCCTCCTTCTCCTTGTAGGGGGACTTTTAGTCTCCTCCAACTTCACCACTACATATCATGGGTGAGGGGGTATTGTTTGTCACTATTATAACCCATTTATTTTTTTTTTAATATATCAAATTGCTCAAAAATTCAGTTTCGAAATTACTGGTAAAGGCAATGTGATGGTTTTTATAATAGAACTCATAGTTTTATCTTTATTATCTTTAAATATATCTCTTGGTTATTTTGAAGTTTCGTCAATGAGAGAGAGAGAGAGAGAGAGAGAGAGAATCAGATACTCGTCTCACACTACTTTTCACTCTCTCTCTCTCTCTCTCTCTCTCTCTCTCTCTCTCTCTCTCTCTCTCTCTCTCTCTCTCTCTCTCTCTCTCTCTATCATGAACTAAATCGATCCAGACGCTGGACAATGATTCAATTATTCTCTCTCTCTCTCTCTCTCTCTCTCTCTCTCTCTCTCTCTCTCTCTCCTTTTGCAATTATTAAAAAGACAATAATTCTGATAAGGAACCACTGTTTTAGGGATGATTTGACTATAGTCGTTCTATTTTATGAAGGCAGTTTGGGTGGGACGCTTTGGGACCTCGCACTGTTAGCTCTGTTGTCACATCGCCGCCGATACACGTGTAATTATTTGTGTTCACCTCTCTCTCTCTCTCTCTCACTCTCCTATTTTAAGCTAGTAACTACTTATAAATGAATTTTAAACACTCTGTATAGATGTAATTCAATAAAAAAGCTGTAGTATAGTATAAATCTCATAAGACTTGTCAGCGTTGCCTTTGAGACGTTGTCAGGTGGTGACACGAGGGACAGCCCTGCGTGAGTGGGTCATACTCGGTCAGTCTCCCGCCATGGAAGCTATTAAAAAAAAAAAAAAAAACGCACCTATAGACTTTTACCTCAGGGATGGTGTGGAAAAAAAGTCGAAAACAAGCGAAAAAATTAAGAAAATACAATTAGTAGTAGTTAATATATAATATGAGAGAGAGAGAGAGAGCGCACGTGTGTGGCGACGATGTGGCAACAGAGCTAACAGAGTGAGGTCCCAGAGGGCCCGACCCAAACTGCCTTGATAAAATAGAACGACTATAGTAACCAAGGAGATTCAGAGATGGACAACTACAATGCGTTCACTCTAGCCTGGCAAAGATCCCTAACCCTTTTTGGCTCAGTTGATGGCCAGGTGTAGTCAGACTGGAGAAGCATTTGACTAGTAACCAAGGAGACTCATACACTAATTTGTCATTGCTTTTTATATTTTGCTTCTGTGGGGTTTAATTCACACACACACACACACACACACACACACACACACACACACACACACACACACACACACAAATGAGTCAGGGTTTCACAAGCAGTACTGAGGTAAGGATGGTTTTATACTGGCTAATCCCACGGACTCCTTCCTGCCTCTCCTCACCCTGCCTCTCTTCTCTCCTAAACCCCTTCTGCCCTGTCTCTCCCGTTTCCCCTGTATAGGACTGGTCGTGTCACGTGTAAGGGCACGGGGGTGTGGAACCTTCCCGAGCCTGGGGAGTTTCCGATCAGGCGTCATTGTGCTGTGGGTGAAATTCCTTAACTGAGAATGTGCATCGCTGTTTCCTCTAGCCCTCTCGCCTAGGCACGACTTTCATCTAACTTCTATATTATATACACACGTTACTAGCTATTATGCAGTGTGTTATATTTTGGTGCCCTTACACACACACACACACACAAAAAAAAAAACAATGCTTTCTCTCCCCAACAGACACCAGCTTTGGCGAATCCAAAGGGCAGGGCTCAATATCTCGTCTCTCGGGACAGATGTGGATTTGTGGGGTGGAGGGGATGAGTGGGTGGATGCCAGAGTCCCACCCAACTACACCAACACGCTCGCCCAAACACTCAACCAGCAAGGAGTGAATTATACTGTGATGATGTCGGATATTCAAAGGTGAGAGAGAGAGAGTTACATAGAGTTACATAGATACACAGACCATACGGTCCCTACGAGGCGGTCCGGCCTTAACACTAATACAGTGCTATAATAATTATTGTAGCAGAAGAAAAGGATAGCACAGCAGAAGGCTCTCTCCCCCACCCTCCAGACCCTCCGGCATTTGCCGTACAGGAAACAAGAGAGGAAGTAATACCTTGCAGAAAAGAAAAACCTGAAGGAATTTTATAGGATCGGCAGAAAGGAAAATAATATGAAAATGGAAAATTTAGGTACACAGTCACATACTTCCCCTATGCATGGACTTTTTTTTACTGACTTTTTTTTCATATAAAACAGATGAATACAATATTTATTATATTTGCCCAAAATATTGTCTGTGTTGATTACTAGTTTAGGTGTATTGTGTTTAAAAGACAGATGAATGTAGACGCGAATATGCAATAACTGCTCCATCCTAACTAAAAAATACCAATGGCGTCGAGATACATGTCCAGTCTCTTTTTAAATATTTTTTGGTACCACTCTCAGGGCCGTTTTCACAATCGTCCCCAATGCAGTCCCCAACACCCTACTCGCCTCTGAACGCACGTTTTCGATTTCATAGTCGCCCCCAACCAGCCTTCCGAGGCCTCTGATGGGGACGGCATTCGGGACGGCCCGAACAAATTACTGGAACATTCTTGGGGGACCCGAAGCCTCCCCAACAGTCGGTCCCGAAAGTAAAAAAGTAAAAGAATAATTACATGTAACATATTTTCATTAAGATTTCAATATTATATACCCAATGTAATATTTCTGGGGTAAAAAACACACTCGGTATTGAAAAAATATATATGTTTGTGTATTTTTATGAGACTTTCTACTATGTATCCGAATACTAGCCTTTCGCAGACTGGTGGAGCCTCCACAACAATCGGACCCGAAAGAAATACGAGAATCGTTGTCTGATGCATATTTTCATGAAAATTCTAATATCTGATGCCCGATGTAAAAATTGATGTAGCTAACACCTCACTTAGAAAAGAAAATGTTCATGTATTAATACTATATCCATTAATAAACCACACCATCACTCATTAGACGTTATACATGTTACTTCATGGTTATTTTTACTTAAGCCTTTTTTTGCAATACATAGCATTCATCAGGGAGTCAGCTTACTTCCGATTTCAAGTAGAAACGTTGTGAGGTTGCTGTTAGTTAGCTCTTCATTCCGATGACGTTTCCTATTCGTTATTTTTGCTGCATTCTTACGAATATCTTCAATCCTGAATATATTAGTAAGAACTGTGTGAAGTGGATTTTCCAGCCATGTTATTCATCACATTCATTACATTCCAATTTCTAAATATTCTCTACATATGGAAAGTGTTTTCGCCACCCAGAACTACCAACCCTACCGCATCAACACGGGCAAACGTCCCCCCGTTAGTAAGCTCCCGACAGCCATTCAGAGCGACTGTGAAATCCAAAGGTGCTTTTGGTTCGGGCCCGGCACACGTTTGGGCCCAAAAGGTTAGGGACGACTGTGAAAACGGCCCTCAATCTCATTCCCAGGGAGTTTATTCCAACAGAGTAAGTGAAGAAGTTTTTGGTTGTATCAAGATTAGCCCTCCTTGCTTGCAACTTCATACCATTTCCTCGAGTTACAGTCTCGGCAATTACTGTGAATAGCTTGCCTGAATCAATGTTACTCAAGCCTTTCAGAATCTTAAAACATTCAATCAGCTGTCCCCTGAGTCTCCGTTTTCTAAGAGAGAATAAGTTTAATTCCCTGAGCCTCTCAAGATATGGTTTGTTCCTCAGGGACGGGATTAACTTGGTAGCCCTACGCTGGACAGCTTCCAGTATTTCTATATCTTTAACTAGGTGAGGCGCCCAAAATTGCACTGCAAACTTTAAGTGTGGCCTGTCTATGCTTTTGTATAATGGGATTACAATATCTTTGCTTTTATATGTAAAATGTCTTTTGATGAAGCCTAGGGCCCTGTTGGCTTTATTGGCAGCAGAGATACATTGAATTGAACATTTTAGGTTGTTTGAAATTAGTATGCCTAGATCCTTAACTAGTGAGGACTTGCTAATGATTTGGCCCTTCATTTCGTAATCATACCTTTTGTTTTTCTTCCCACTTTGCAGTACCTGACATTTACTTACACTGAAGGGCATTTGCCATTTTTCTGACCAGCTGACAATTTTGTTAAGGTCATTTTGAAGGCTAATTCTGTCTTCTTCAGTTAACATAGTGTTGCCGATTTTTGTATCGTCCGCAGATTTAGAAATGAAGTTGTTTAGGCCCACATCGATATCGTTAATATATGTAATAAAATAGGACGGGTCCCAACACCAATCCCTGAGGAGCACCACTGGTCACTGGAGCCCAGTCTGACTCCATTCCATTTATAATGACTCGTTACTTTCTCTCACTTAATCAGCAATGTATCCACCTATGAATATTTCCGTCAGTTCCAAGTGATCTTACTTTTGTCATTAGTTTATCATGTGGCACTTTGTCAAAGGCTTTCTGGAAGTCTAAGTAGATTATATCAAGTGACCTGGTACACACAACAAAAAAACTATCGTTACACCTTCTGCGCGATATAAAATGACACACGAATGAAGGTTTTTGATAACAGCCTCCTCCATTGGTATCCCTGCGTGTGTTTGTTGCATATTTATTGTAAGCTATATCCATTGCTTCTCCCATGCATATTTCTACCTCGTCCTATTTGGCAACTCACCCACTGTCAGGCTTACCAACCCTAGCGAGACAGCCAGGTTGTTCAGTATGAAACACATCGGACCCCCCTGTAACGATAGTTTTTTTGCTGTGTGTACAATCATTCATTTTAAAGTGTTTCGTAAAACTCAATTAAATTTGTCACGCATGATCTCCGCGTTCTAAAGCCATGCTGGCTGTTCCTAATTACGTTATTAGTTTCTAGGAACTCAACTATCCTACCTCTAATTAATGATTCGAGGATCTTTCCCAAGACAGAGGTTAGGCTAATTGGTCTATAATTACCTGGTTGATCTCTACTGCCCTTTTTATATATAGGAGTCACGTTAACCTTTCCTTGTTGTAGGGACTTGTTAAAGATACATGTTAGAGGACTGCATATTACATCCACCACATTGTTCAGTATTTTAGGGTAGAAACTGTCTGGGCCGGGAGTCTTATTACTGTTCATTTTATTAAGTTTATCTCTCACGTCATTACTGCTAATATGCATAATAGTTACTGCGTTTTGGACTGATATTTGATGCTCTTCGATGGTGTCTTTGGCGTCTCCTGTAAAAACTGAACTGAAAAGCTTATTTAAAGGAGAGAGAGAGAGAGAGAGAGAGAGAGAGAGAGAGAGAGAGAGAGAGAGAGAGAGAGAGAGAGAGAGAACCGAATCTTGCTAAATGTTTAACGAAAAAGAAGAGAGAATGAGTAAGTGAAAGAGCGAGGCAGCGTGAGAGTTGAGAGAGTGAGACAGGAAGAGAAGGAGGGAGAAAATTAGAGAAAATATCTTACTCTTACTAAACACTGTGAGAGAGAGAGAGAGAGAGAGAGAGAGAGAGAGAGAAAATATATTAGTGACAACATAATTCTCTCTCTTTATATCTCTATCTATTTGTCTGTGTGTATATTTATATTTATCTATCTGTCTGTCTGTCTTTATATTTGTGTATCTATCTATCTATCTATCTATCTGTCTGTCTGTGTTTATAACTATGTGTATGTATGTATGTACTTGGTATGTGTGTATGCATGTATCTATTTGGGGGGAGGCGGTGGCCCAATCGGTAGAGAGTTGGCCTGCAGTCCTACCGGACCCAGGTTCAAATCCCCGCTGGGGCAGGGAACAGTTTAAGGATTTGAATTTCATAAATGCAGACTTTACTGATCTACCAGAAGACCCGCCGACATGTCGTAAAAATACCCCCGCTAATACCAATACACCAGTCCTGTATGAGACAGTCCTAGCATGTATTCAATATGGACGGTGGGTGTTAGCGCCGAAGTGGTGACATGTACTGTAGAGGTGCACGGTATGTAGGAGGGCTACTGGGCCTTGAAAGCAGGCTGTGAAGCCTATGCCCAGAGTCGGTCACATAATATATATATATATATATATATATATATATATATATATATATATATATATGTTTATTTATTTATCTACAATCTTACCGAACGTTAAATTATACATAACAACTCTCTCTCTCTCTCTCTCTCTCTTCTTTGCTATCCTTATCTCATTCTAGTAGTTCAGTTACTCTTCTAGCAGCTGACTAGCATGGGCCAACCGGCCTACTGCAGTTATCCTATGTTCTTATGTTCTTATGTTCTCTCTCTCTCAGCGTGATAGAGGTAGAGAGGCCGTGACGTCACTGCCTAAGCGAAGACCCGATGGAAGGATTGAAACAGGAACGTATCACCAGTGGGAGGACGTGAGTAGATAGACAGATAGATAGATAGATAGATAGACAGATAGATAGATAGACAGATGGACAGATAAATATATAGAGGTAGAGGATTGATGAATGGATGGATAGATCGATCGATAGATAAAAAGATGGACAGATAGATTGATAACGAGATAGATATATGGACAGATAAATGTCTAGAT
>NC_136962.1:6091645-6141645 GCF_032717465.1 Coenobita brevimanus | reverse complement strand
CGGCTGGAGAGTTTAGAGGGCGGGGAAGAGCCTTCTTCTTTGCTGTCCTTATCTCATTCTAGTAGTTCAGTTACTCTTCTAGGAGCTGCCTAGCGTGGGCCAACCGGCCTACTGCAGTTATCCTCTCTTCTTATGTTCTTATGTTCGAAAGCGTTAACAATGTAATGTATTTCATCATCAAAATTAATCTGCAGAGGTAATTTTTAAACATATTTTTCACTAAACATAATAAACTGAAATTAATTTATGGATCCATTCGCCAAGTAAACGAATTTCGTAACAAACAAAACGAACGAGTGATTTTGTGGTAAAAGTTTCAAAATCACGCGTTCGTTTCAGCCTTGTGCTTTACAAAATTCATCAATATAATTACTCATTTTAGCATCATTTGGCATATGCATCAAAAAATTAATTGTAATTTAGTTTATTTAGTGACTAATATGTTTAAAAATTACCTCTGTGAATACTTTTGTTAGCGAAAAAGAAAAATAATTAACTTCCTAACGCTTTCGAACGTCCCGCAGGTTTATTTACATTCCCGTCTCGGTGTGTGTGGTGGGGTGGTCCAGAATTATCGCGTTTTTCGTTAATTATTCGGTAGGTATGGAGGCTGACAGTGATTCTTCGTGACTAGCATGAACCTGTGCAATAGATGTTACAGACTGGGGCCGCTTGGGTGAGTATTTGGTGAGATATTTCGAATTTAAATGTCGTCACTCCCGGCATTTGTCACTGGCTTTAACTGAATCCCTGTCCGCTGCAAGGCTTTTATATCTGTTAACACACACACACACACACACACACACACACACACACACACACACACACACACACACACACACGCAGGCAGAGCACAATACTTTATTATTGTTATATGTTGTAGCTGTCTCTCTCTCTCTCTCTCTCTCTCTCTCTCTCTCTCTCTCTCTCTTACAAATTGCGTTAACAGTATTGAATTATGATTACATTCTCACTACTGCTCGAGGTAAGACAGTGACAGGAGACAGCTACTCTCTCTCTCTCTCTCTCAACATATATATTCTTTTAATTTTCATCTCAGTACTCAACACCACACAAGTGTCCCAAACACCTCATCCTCAGCTATTTATTTCCCATCTTCCATCTTCACTAACCCCTCAAATAACCCCCTCTCTCGCCCCCCCAGGCCCCACGGGGTTCTCAGAGCTGGAGACGCAAGCAGTGAGGGATTATATCAATGAATTACAAAGTACAAGGAATTTGACAGCTTTCTTCACCATCCACTCACACCTTCAGCTGTGGCTGTATGCGTATGGCTGGAGTGGAGAGTCGGTGCCGGAGGAGCCTGAAGTGGTACGTACACAGAATTACGTACATGGATATACACGTACATACATGCATAATATATACACATACACACTGCCTCCAACAATACCTTAGTGGACACACACACACACACACACACACACACACACACACACACACACACACTACCTCACAAACAGTACCTCAGTGGACACACACACACACACACACACACACACACACACACACACACACACACACACACACTACCTCACAAACAGTACCTCAGTGGACACACACACACACACACACACACACACACACACACACACACACATACACACTACATTATTACTGGTCACTTTATTTACCTCATAATTCGGCCAGGAAGATATCAGCTCCCAAACGGTTGAGATTTGGACTCATGTTGGTGCTTTGTTGATAGATAAATAGATAGACAGATAGATAGATAGAGCAACAATGGTCCATTACTTAACATTCTGAGCTTGCACGTGTAGGGAAAAGATTTGTATATATTAAAATTATGTGAGAGGGAGAGGGAGGCCGAGGATGAGATGGAGCGATGGAGCTGAGAGGTATATGAGAGAAGGGGGGGGGGCGGTGTGGTGTGAGCTGGGAGCAGGGCAGTGAAATGGCGTTGGACAGGGCGACATGGAGGCGATTTGTTTGTGGCCACCCCTTACGGGATCTAGGCGTCTGGCAATAGATGGATGGAAAATGATGTGTGTTATTGGCTCTCGTGCTGTCGATAGGCGATGAATGAAGGCTTCTGTGTGTATATTTGATTTTCCTTCTTTTTTTCAGAGTCGTGTTGCTCAGATTGGAGTTAACGCGACTGAGTCAGTACACAACACACAGTATAGGGTTGGTTCCTTCTACAACCTTGTACGTAAGTAGTGGTAGTAGTAGTAGTAGTAGTGGTGGTGGTGGTGGTAGTAGTAGTAAAAAAATAATATGGATAATAACAACAATAATAATAATAATAATAATAATAATAATAGTAATAATACTAATAATAATAAAAGTAGGAGCATCGTTGTAGATCTTAGTATTAACATAATGATAACAATAATAGAAATGATAATGATAGTAATAATAATAATAATAATACGGTAATAATAATAATAATATTCATTCATTCATTGCCAGACGCCATGTATCCCAAACGGGGTGGCCAAGGGCTTAGAGTTAATTGCTTTTACAGGGAGGGGCACTAATCCTCCACCAACCCCACTTGACACGTAGGGATGCCAACAGCATCTGGTGTTCCCAGGCGGTCACCCATCCAAGTACTAACCAGACCCAACGTTGCTTAACTTCGCTGATCGCATGGGTATTATTATTATTATTATTATTATTATCTGTCTACCTCTCTATCTATCTATATCAGTAAATCTATCCATCAATCAATCTATGCCCAGTTTTCTACTTTTGTCTATCTATCCATCAATCCATCTATCTATCTGTCTCTATATCTATATATCTATCAGTCTATCTATCTATCCATCCATCAATCCATCTATCTATCTATATATCTATCAATCTATCTATCCATCTGTCTGTTTATCTATCCATCAGTCTATCTATCAATCCGTATCTACCAGTAAATCTATCCATCTATCTATCAAACCATCTGTTTATCAGTTAATCTATCCATGAGTCCATCTATCTATCTGTCTGTCTATCTATCTATCAATCTATCTATCCATCCATCAATCCATCTATTTATCTATCTGTATATCTATCTATCTATCCATCTGTCTGTTTATCTATCCATCAGTTTATCTATCAATCCGTATCTACCAGTAAATCTATTCATCCATCTATCATTCTATCTATACCCATTTCTGTATGTGTCTGTCTGTCTGTATATCTATCTATCAAACCATCTGTCTATCTGTTTATCAGTTAATCTATCCATCAATCACCTATACCCAGATTTCTACACATCTCTGTCTATTCATCAGTCCATCAATCCGTCTATCTACCCATCCATCTATCTGTTTATCTATCTATCCATCTATCTACCAGTAAATATATCAATCCGTCAATCTATCTATCAGCCCACTTCTTCACGTGTCTTTATCTATCTTTATGTATCTATCTATCTATCTGTCTATCTGCCAGTAAATATATCAATCCGTCAATCTATCTGTCAGGCCACTTCTTCACGTGTCTTTATCTATCTTTATGTATCTATCTATCTGTCTATCTGCCAGTAAATATATCTATCCGTCAATCTATCTGTCAGGCCACTTCTTCACGTGTCTTTCTGTTTATTAATATGTATGTATCTATCTATCTATCAGAGCCAGTGTTCGGCCTGTCGATAGATTGGAGTTACGGCAGAGGCGTAATCTATTCCTACGTTCTGGTGTTACGCGATAAGGGCGAATATGGTTTCCTCTCGCCCTACACCCAAATCGTCCCTACTGGGGAAGAAACATGGGCGGGCCTGATCGCCGCTGTTATGGCCATTTAGAGATAGAGAGAGAGGGGGGGGGACACTGGTAAGATAAGAATACTGCATAGGAGAAATGAGAGAGAGAGTAGATAGAATTTAGAGAGAATCCTTTCTGACGGAAATATAAATTAGAAAAGGAGAAACAGAGAGAGATAGACATGAGATAATGCTGAGAGAGAGAGAGAGAGAGAGAGAGAGAGAGACAGGGAGAACACTAAACAATAAAAACTATATATATATATATATATATATATATATATATATATATATATATATATATATATATATATATATATATATATATATATATTGTCAAGTCTCGCTACTAACATTCCAAGTCTTGTTAATCTCAATAAATCTAACATGTAACACTAACCTGTCACTATCCCCTAACATCATCTAAGAAATAACATCTAATATCTAACAGTATAGCATCACCTAACATCATCTAAACCATCAAACATCAAAGTCTAAGCATTTAATCTAACAAACATCGAACTAACACTGTCGCTATCATCTAACATCATCAGTAATCTAACGTCTAATACTAACCCATCACTGTCACCTAACATCATCAAACTTATCCATCAGTAACATCTAACTAAGCTATTACTATAATCTGCTCCTCTAACATCATCAGGAATCTAACATCTAACACTTATTATCCCATCACTGTCACCTAACATCATCAAACTTATCCATCAGTAACATCTAACTAAGCTATTACTATAATCTGCTCCTCTAACATCATCAGGAATCTAACATCTAACACTTATTATCCCATCAATGTCACCTAACATCATCAAACTTATCCATCAGTAACATCTAACTAAGCTATTACTATAATCTGCTCCTCTAACATCATCAGGAATCTAACATCTAACACTTACTAACCCATCACTATCATCAAACATTATCTAACATCGTCACACCTATAATTAACCTCAAAATAGATTATGTGTGGGAATCAAATCTCTATACAGGTGTGCTGATTACCTCTATCTATCTATCATTGCCAGACGCCTCAATCCCGTTTGGGGTGGCCACAAACAAATCGCCTCCAAGTTGCCCTGTCCCCCGCCGTTTCACTGCCCTGCTCCCAACTCACACACCCCTCTCTCATATACCTCTCCACCCCATCCTTCCATCTCATCCTCGGCCTCCCCCTCCCTCCTCCCCCCTCCACCTCACTCACATACACTCTCTTCGTCAGTCTTTCACCCTCCATCCTCTCCACATGGCCAAACCACCTCAGTGTGTTCCTCATAACGCTTCCTATCACATCCATCCACACCACAACGCTCCTTTATATCCTCATTCATCAGCCTGTCTCTCCATGTGACTCCACAGGCTCCTCTTAAATAACTCATTTCCACTGCTCTCACTCTTGACTTGTGTCCTTCCAACAACGTCCAAGTTTCACTTCCATACGTTAGAGTTGGTATCACAATACTGTCATGTAGTAACTTTTTCACTTCCATGCTCACTTCCCTGTTTCTTATCACTGCCTTCAAAGAACCAGCAACCTTTCTTCCCTGCTGTACCCTTTCAAGCACTTCACCCTCCAAACCTCCATCCTTACTCATCACACTACCCAAGTACTTAAACGTACTCATATTTTCCAATTCCTCACCATCCAACCTCGCTGTCCATTCACTGACTTCACCTCTCTCAAAGACCATCACTTTACTCTTCGCTACATTCACCTTTAGATTCCGTTTCTTACACACTCTCCCAAACTCATCCACCAAGCCTTGCAGCTCCCCTTCGTCTTCACTCAACAACACAGTATCATCTGCAAACAACAGTACAGGGAGTTTCCAAACACTATCCTCTCTCACCAGGGCCACTCCAACATCCACTACCCTACCTTGTACCTCTTTTATTACCCCGTCCATGTACAGATTGAACAACCATGGAGACATGACACATCCCTGTTTCAACCCAACCTTCAAAGAGAAAAATTCACTTAGTTCACCATCCACACGCACTGCAGCCTTCGCACCATCGTACATACTCTTCACAGCATTCAACAACTTCCCATCTACTCCATATATTCTTAACACTTTCCACAATCCTTGTCTATCCACCCTGTCATATGCTTTCTCCAAATCCATGAAAGCTGCATACAACTTCTTTCCCTTCTCTAGAAACTTTTCCACTAAAGATCTAAGAATGAATATCTGATCTACACAACCTCTTCCCTTCCTAAAGCCTCCCTGTTCTTCTCCAACTAATTTCTCTGTTCTTTCTCCAACTCTGTCAATAAGTATCCTACCATACACTTTTCCTATTATACTAAGAAGACAAATGCCCCTATGATTACCACACACTTCTTTTTCCCCTTTTCCTTTGTACAAGGGAATAATTATACCTGACTTCCAATCCTCTGGGACTCTACCTTCCTCCCAGGCCAATCTGCACATCTTTCACATCCATTCTACTACTATCTCTCCCCCATGCTTCAGCATTTCACCACACACTCCATCAATTCCTGGGGGTTTCCCCGATTTAACTTTCTCCATTGCTTCCACAACTTCTGTCCTACTGATTTCTTCCTGTCTTTTCACCTCTCTCCTTCTCCCAGCCATTCCCCAGCCACTCATACTCGCATTACTTCCATCCTCTATGTTCAACAATTCCTTAAAGTGTTCTCTCCATCTGCTCACTTTTTCTCCCTTCTTTTCTTAATTAAGAGGTCTCACCTGTATGGGATCCTCGTCGCATCCCCCGGGCTCCTATGACCCGTTTAGCTCTGAGAGAGAGAGAGAGAGAGAGAGATGGAAGGAAAAATAGGCGAAGAGGCAGAGGAAGAGAGAATAGAAATGAGAGGAAGATGGATGAAAACAAAAGAGCTAGGGAAGGAGATGGAAAGAGTGAGAAACAGAGAAGGCAAGATAAAGAAGAAATAAAGAGAGGGAAAGAGAAATACAAGAAATAGAAAATATAGAACAGAAATCCAAGTGCATTAAAACTTCGACTCATTGCTTCAAAATTTGATGGTAATAATAATAATAATAATAATAATAATAATAATAAGACTGTAGCTGCCATAGCCAGTCCCTGCTGTGCACCTCTGCTAACACTGTTGTCTGACACAAGTTAGCTTTTTTGTACAAACTCCAAACATGTTGGTCCACCTGCACCACAAACTATACACACCTGGTGCACGACCACACAAACTATACACACCTGCTGCACGACCACACAAATTATACACACCTGCTGCACGACCACACAAACTATACACACCTGCTGCACGACCACACAAACTATGCACACCTGCTGCACGACCACACAAACTATACACACCTGCTGCACGACCACACAAACTATACACACCTGCTGCACGACCACACAAACTATACACACCTGCTGCACGACCACACAAACTATACACACCTGCTGCACGACCACACAAACTATACACACCTGCTGCACGACCACACAAACTATGCACACCTGCTGCAGGACCACACAAACTATGCACACCTGCTGCACGACCACACAAACTATACACACCTGCACGACCACACAAACTATGCACACCTGCTGCACGACCACACAAACTATACACACCTGCTGCACGACCACACAAACTAAACACACCTGCTGCAGGACTAGACAACACCTGTAGGACCAACAAGTGCCTCATTTAGGTGTTGGTCTGTCCTGTATGTAAGACCAATTGTATGTAGGACCAATTGTATGTAAGACCATTTGTATGTAAGACCAATTGTATGCAAGACCAATTGTATGCAAGACCAATTGTATGTAAGACCAGTTGTATGTAAGACCAATTGTATGTAAGTCCAGTTGTTTGTAAGACCAATTGTATGCAAGACCAATTGTATGTAAGACCAGTTGTATTGTCGTGCCCCACTTGCTTGCTTTACTCTTTATCTATTCTTCTCCTATGGAAGACTAAGTTCAGTTACATTAATTCCAATTAAGTTAGTCAGATTTAATTAAGTTTCATTAGGTAGCGCTGGATAGGCACAAGTGGGGAACCCGACATAACAACACATCAAGTAAACACAAGTCCATTTAAGGCCGGCGCTACGTGGAAGCGTCTCGTTCCTTATTAAGAGGAAGGGATTCTAGGGTTACTCAAACTAATTTTCTCCTTTTTGTTTATCTACAATTTATGTACAATTTATACACTAAGTCAAAGCAATCAACTGATTTGGTCCACTCTATGAACTCCAAGTTATGCAACTACTCTACAATAAAACTATTAAATCATGCCACCTTACAATGGTAATCAACAATACAACTAAATTCCATTAAACAAGTAACAGTTCACGAATATTATCACTCGTCACTGAAGATAATACTCTCTCATACTAAAATAAAACCAAGACTACTATGGTTAAATACAAGGTAACACTAAGGTAATATTCCTTTACACATAGGGTAATACTAAGAACAATACTCTAGCACACCATCATCTCCTCTTTGCATTATTACTACTAGAACATTAATCTCTGTAACATTTTATTCTAGTATCACTTCACCTCAAGTTATTTCAATATATTTCTGCAAAATTAATATCACTCTTTAACACAGTCATGTACCCTAACTCAATACTTCTCCATAAAGACACTTAACTTTTGTATAATCGTTGTTCCTTTCACCATTGAGCAATTAAGTTAATTTAACAATCATACAAACTATCTGGCCCGTCCTGTTATACCCTACCACGAATCTACAGTATACTCTCAATATTTTTCACAGTGTATTTCACTTTCTTCTCCTTTCTCTCTTTCCTTCTCTCAGTTCCACTTTCCTCTATGTTCTCTAACAAGAATATCTACTCACTGATACCGTAGAGTACCAAGACATCGCCAGTCTCAGTCGTCGTGGTAGGGTGCTCAGGCGGCCTTCTCTCTAAGATCTTCCCCCAGGTTCTTCTCGACTCTTTGCCCTCTCTGCTTCTACTGACTCCCAACCTTCTGCCTCTCCCTCAGGAAAAGTACAGGGGCCGGAAGTAGGCGTGTACTCTACATATCCTTCGTTCACTTCTCTCAGTGTTCTTAGTCGGGTCTGGTCCGCAACATTTTGAAATAATGTCCATTGTATAACGTTAATTCACACTAGACATTGCTACCCTTTAGTTTTGAATCACTTTTCTCTTATCTCTGTATATGTACGTAGGATACTACTCCATTAGGCCGTATCTAGCTCTTCCGTTCGGAGCACATAAATTTAATTAAGTGTAGACAGTACAGGGCTGTGAGAGTAACTGTGTGCCTCGGCACTCCCTCTTATTATTACTCATTGTTCATTCACTTTTCATTTTTCATTCTTCACCATTCACTGATCTGCGGCTTCTTCCATCTTTTGAAGGTGCCGCAGGTAACGATATTTGTCACGTAACGTTTTTCGATATCCTTTATCCCTTACTGATTGTTGTGGATGACGTGGTTGTGGTATGGGTGGTTGTGGTCGGATGCTGGGTGGTCTGATGGTGGGTGAGTCAGTCGCAGCCGCGTGTGTTGTGTTCTCATCGAATGTCTGCTGTAAGTCGTCATCACCATCATCAGCGTCGTCAGCATCGTCGTTGTCTTCCGTATTGCTGTAGTTGTTGCCGCAGCTTGCCGTGCGGCGACATTACCAATCCCACTTTTTCTCCTTCCTCCACCAGACAATCAAGCACCCTCTGCATCTCGTAAATACTTCCGCAAATCAGTACAATATCATCAGCATAGTCCAAATCCATCAGCTTCTTATTTTCTTTCCAGTTAATTCCTGCACCTGTTCTCCTTACAACCTTTTTCATAACATAATCCATAACCAAAACAAATAACAATTGTGAAAGAACTCCTCCTTGAATCACTCCTGACCTAACTTGAAATGGATCACTCAAAGAACCGCCCACCATTACCTTACAAAAAGTACCTTCATGCAGGCTTCTAATAATATTTACAAACTTTTCTGGTATACCATAGAATCTCATAATTTTCAACATAGCTCCACGTGAAACACTATCAAACGCCTTTTCAAAATCCACAAAACACATACTAAGTGGCATTTTCATCTCATTAGCTTGTTGCATTAGATGCCTTGCAATAAAAATCTGATCATTACAACCTCGACCCTTTCTAAATCCCGCTTGTTCTTCTCTTAAAATTTTATCAATTACTGGCTCTATTCTGTTCAACAAGATTTTGGAAAAGACTTTTGCAACTACAGGTGTCAAAGTTATCCCCCTCCAATTGCCACACACACTTAAATCTCCCTTTTTTGGTATTGTTATAATCACTCCATTTTTCCACTCTTCTAGAATTCCAACATTATCCCAAGCCATAATTAAGAAGTTTCAAAAGCGCATTCATCAACTCGTCATTTTCCACCTTAAGCATTTCAGGGAATATTCCATCCTCTCCTGGGGCCTTAGAATTCTTTAACTCCATTATAGATTTGGCTACCTCTTCCAAAGTTATATCCCCTGTTTCTATCTGCAAATCTCTCTCGGCTGGCAAAATGTCCTCTTCAGCTGGGATTGGTCTATTTAGAACAGATTCAAAGTGCTCTTTCCACCTTCCTTTTATATCCAAATCTTTAGTCATCAAATTACCATTTCTATCTCGTACAGGTATTTCCTTCCTACTCTTTTCAGTCCCAGTTAACTCCTTTATGGCCTGCTATGCTGCTCTTGTGCTCTGACCGTCATTTTTACTTAATTTAATTTCTGTCTCTGTCGCCTTTTCATCATATAGTCTCCTCTTATCACGTCTAACGAGTCTTTTTACTTCAGAATGTAAACTCCAGTACTTTGCTCTAAGTACTACAACTACCTGGCCATCAACATGTTGTTCTTCACTTCTTAACTTAGCCTCTTTCCTTTTCTGAATTACATTCCATGTTTCATCTGACATCCACTTTTTCCTTCTCGCTTTTCCCTTTTTCTTAATAGTAACCTTAGCACTCTCATGCAAAACCTCTTTTACCTCTCTCCACATTTGATTAATATCATTGTCTTCAGATTCCATCAAAGTCTGCAGGACTAGAAACCTGTTCCTACATTCCCACCGAAACTTTTCCCTCGTGCTCTCATCACTTCTCAGCTCATCAAAATCATAACCATTACCTCCTGTACAATTACCATTAACGTTTCTCTTAAGTTTTATTTTAATCTTTGACACAACAAGTTGATGATCACTACCTATATCTGCCCCCCTCCTTACGCAAACATCTTGCAAATAACTCCTATGCCTTCTGCTAATTGCAATGTGGTCAATCTGGTTACAGTATTTACCACATGGTGAAATCCAAGTAGTCTTATGTATTTTTCTATGCTCAAAGATAGTTCCACCAATTATAAGGTCATTTGCCAAACAAAAGCTTCCAAGTCGCACCCCATTTTCGTTTCTTATACCAACACCCTCCTTACCCATACAATCTTCAATGCCATCCCTACTACTGCCAACAATCGCATTAAAATCACCAATGCAAACTAGTACATCATGTCTTGCCACTCTATTCACTACATCCTGCAGCTTCTCATAAAAGTCATCCTTCATTTCATCAGCAGCCTCATTTGTCGGAGCGTACCCTACAACCATATTGATATTACCATGGTCAGATTTTAAACGAGCATAAAGCAAGCGCTCATTAATTGGTTCAAACTCGCATACTGCCTTACAAGCATCTCTACTCAGCAGTAAGCCTACTCCTTGGTAATGATTTCCATCACTCCTACCAGAAACTAACATAGTAATACCGTCTTCCAAATTCATTTTATCAACTCCAAGCAACCTCGTTTCTGTAAGAGCACAAATATCCATCTTGTATTCCTTGAACGCTGATATAAGTTCTTCCATTTTACCAGACTGATTGAGAGTTCGAACATTCCAGTTTCCTATTCTTAAGGTTCTTTTTGGATGTATAAACTTATTTTTACACCGTGGGATTCTTAGCACCCCCTGCCCACTTAAGGGCTGCACGGAACTGAGGGCCATTGCTTCGTCACCAGAGTTCATCAAGATTTCTTAGGCAGAAAAATATTTTACCCTGGAGCCAATGCCAGTGACTCGCAGGAACCAGACAGTGGCGAGAGGAAATTAACTAAATGAAAGTAAAATGCAGAGGGTTTGGACAGACAAAGTACAAGGGAAAGAAAGAGAGCAAAGAGAATGTAGATAAAAGTGTCCCTTTTAGTCGCCTCTTACGACAAGCAGGGAATACTGGGGAAGTATTCTATCCCCCCTTCCCCAGGGGGGAATACTGATAATAATAATAATAATAATAATAATCCATCCATCCATCATCCAATCCTACATGGCCCCATGAGGAGCGTAGGAGCCTGGGGCTAGGCTGTTGATCCTGACATTTAAGATGAGAGTGACCAGCCTCACTCATCCCTGAGTGGCATTACATGAGCAATAAACCCCAACCATCCCTTGGATATAAACCTTCACCGGCTCAATCCGATTGAAGTGCAATAATTACCCACTAAACCACCAGGCGCAAAAAATTTGGTTATATGGTTACCACCCAGCGTAGTAAATGGTTTCCTGGTGTTCAGGAAACCATTTGGCTTGTCACTCAGTATAGAGTCACCCACAGGAAGAAGGAAGAGGAAAGAATGAAGGAAAGAAAAATAGAAGAGGGAGTGTTTAGTCACCCGTAGGCAGAAGGAAGAGGAAAGAACGAAGGAAAGATAGAAGATGGAAGGAAAGAAGGATGGAGGAGAGGAAAGGGCAGGCACCCAACAGCGGCACTACATCGATTGGGTGGATGGTGAGCGCCCCCACCCACCACTAAATAATAATAATAATAGTAATAATCATCATCATCATCATCATAACAATAATAATAATAATAATAAATAATAATAATAACAGGAATGATAAGAACAAGGGGAATAATAATAACAACCTCACCCAGGGCAGGACACAGGGGTGACATCCACAAGCCACTGATGGACTGGGTGGGCAGCAAGTTGAAGGTGTGCACAACGAGCCTCAGTCCTTCTTTGTAGCAAAACATCATCAGTTTAGTGCGCTGGGTTGCGTATATGCTTTTCTGATGGACCTGGGACAAAACACAAGCACCACTGGTCATATTCTAATGTGGAGAGGATGGAGAGTGAGAGACTGATGAGGAGAGTGTATGTGAGTGAGGAGGAGAGGGAGGGGGATGCCAAGGATGAGATGAAGGGATGGAGTGGAGAGGTATATCAGAGGGTGGGGGGTGTTGGGAGCAGGGCAGTGAAATGGTGGGGGACAGGGCGACATGGAGGCGATTTGTTTTTGGCCACCCCTTATGGGATTAAGGCGCCTGGCAGTAGACAGATAGATACTGTCACTAGGTGTAAATGAAGATGCTAATAATTAAATGGGGGTAAGTAAATGTAAATTATGTATAAAAGAAGCACAAATGGTACTGAAAATAGGTGTAAATGGGTAAGTTGATGTAAACAGATGCCAAATAACACACCTTAATTTCTCCGACGTGTGGATCATCAGCCGGCTAGTGGGTCTGGCTCCTCAAACACAAATAAAGGACCGTCACTGGGAGGTGGAGGACTCTGGCGGCACGGTACTCCTCAGTCAGGTATTCCATGTCGACGGTACAGGTGAACTGTCAATGAGGGAAAGATGGTTACAGCTTGTGTTCATATGATGGAACTAATTACATGGACGGTACACATGAACTGTCAATGAGGGAAAGATAGTTACAATTTGTCTGTGTTCATATGATGGAACTAAAACCCATGGCTGTGTGAAACTCCATGAACTGTATAGCTGTGAGGTGGGAATGACTCTCCTTGGTTACCAGCTAATATAAAATTTATCTTTCCGTCTGAATACACTTGTCCAGCAACAGAGGTGAAAGAAGCAGGTCTGCCATAAGCTGAATTGAAAAATACATAAAAACAGCACTTGGGTTAAAAGGGCTTAATAAAGTGGTATGTAATGAAGGTGTTAATGAAGGTTATTCATTTGTTTTTAAAGGCTCCAACATGCTTACATGTGTCGGCCTTGGTCACCTAATGGCGGCTCTCCATGCTGCACGATCTATTGTAGCCTCCCTGTTCAGTCCCTTAACCCTGAGGTCACACTTAATGACCTCGTCCCATGTCTTTCTCGGTCTACCCCTCATAACCCCACCCCCAATATTAACACTTCTCACCTTCTGCACCCAATTATCATCCCCCATCCTCTCCACATGTCCAAACCATCTCAAACTACCTCTCCTCATCACAGCATTAATACACTCCAGTCCCATCCTACCTCTCAACTCTTCCATCGTAAACCCAGCCCCCTCCCCCCCAGACCTTGCATGCAGGGACGCACTGCACATCCACCTAATCATTGTCATTTCTGTACATTTGAGCCGGCGAATATCCTCCTCCTTTATCATAAACTTAATAACTTTATCTGTGAACAGTTGGGTAGGGACACCTTCACGTGGTGGCAGTGATATAACCACCTGGCTCCACTGCCTAAACTCCTTCCCCATCCTCCAAATAGAGGAATGTGCACTGCAGGGGAAAGACACCTTTGGTTTACAGCACTCCAGTCACAGGACAGGGCAGGAGAAGAGCAACATAACCAGGCAGTGGAACTGTCTAGTTATTTCAGTGCTACCATGTGAAGCGTCTCTCTCTCTCTCTCCATCACTAAAAATAATTAATGCACACACACACACACGCAATGGGTCAAAGAAGAGACACGGTTTCGAGGTGAGGACACACCAGCAAGGTTAGATTTACTGTTCACCCATGAACCCGATGTAATAGAATCATTGAAATATCTCTGTCCTTTAGGAAAAAGTGATCATGTGGTCACTGAGTTCCAGATGTTAATAGGGAACATCGAGCCAAGAGACGAGCTTCATAGACAGGGAAGATACAACTTTGGGAAAGCAAATTTTACAGGATTGAGAAACTTTTTTGAAAATGCGGATTGGAGAAAATTCAGAGAAACAAGAGAGATACAGAGGAAGTGGGATATCTTTCTAGACCTCTATAATTTGGGAGTGGAAAAATTTGTACCAAGAGTAAGAGGGAAAGAAAACAGGAAAAAGGAGTGGTTTAATAGAAGGTGTATGACAGCAAAAAAAGAAAGAGATAAGGCGTGGAACAACTGGAGAAAGAGAGGTAACAACAGAACAAAGGAAGAATATAAAAGAACTAGAAATGAATACACAAGAATATGTAGAGAAGAAGAAAGGAATTTTGAAAAAGGTATAACAGACAAATGTAAGGATGAACCCAAACTGTTTTATAGATTTGTTAATGGCAAACTGAAACAAAAGGAAGGAATCACCAAACTGAAAGTAGAAGGAGAGGTCTTTAAGGATGCGGCAATGCAAGCAGAAATAATGAACAAACGTTTCCAGTCAGTTTTCACTAAAGAAAAGGAGCTTGTGGAAGGGGAGGGAGTGATTAGAAATGTTCCGGTGATAAAAGATATAAAAGTGGAGGTACAGGAAGTGTATAAATTACTGGAAACTCAAGATGTAAGGAAAGCCCCAGGACCAGATGGAATTTCTAATTGGGTACTGAAGGAATGCAGAGAACAACTGGCGGATAAACTTCACAGTTTAATGTATGCTCACTGGAAGAGGGGAAAGTGCCACAAGAATGGAAGAGGGCATATGTGGTACCAATTTACAAGGGAGGAAACAGGGAAGAACCCCTGAATTATACACCAGTGTCTCTAACCAGCATGGTCGCAAAATTGTGTGAGAGAATCCTGAAAGACAGATGGATAAAATATCTGGAAGAGATGAATATTTTGGCTGAATGTCAGTCTGGATTTAGGAGTGGAAGGTCATGTGTTTCTAACTTGTTGAGTTTTTACTCAAGAGAGATTGACGTCGTACAGAAGAGAGATGGTTGGGTGGATTGTGTGTACTTAGACTTAGAGAAGGCCTTTGACAAGGTACCTCATAAGAGACTAATGTGGAAACTAGAGTATATAGGAGGACTGAAGGGGAAACTTCTGGAATGGATGAGAGACTTTTTGAGAGACAGACAAATGAGGACAGTAATAAAGGATAGGATGTCTGGATGGAGGGAAGTAACAAGTGGAGTCCCTCAAGGCTCGGTGTTGGCGCCAGTAATGCTCCTGATTTACGTAAATGATATGGTAGATGGAGTGAACAGTTATGCAAGTCTGTTTGCTGATGATGTAAAGATCTTGAGGAAGGTAGAGGTTGAGGAGGATTGTAAAATACTGCAGGAGGATTTGGATAGGATACACAATTGGAGCCGGACGTGGGAAATAAAATTTAATGTAAAGAAATGTAAAATATTGGAAATGGGTAAAAGTACCAGGAGGCCATCACTGAATTATTTGTTGGGTAATGAATTAATCACAAAAGAGAGAGAAGAGAAAGATTTGGGAGTGCTGGTCCAAGATAGTTTGTCACCAGAAAAGCACATTAACAAGATAGTTGGAGAGACTTATAAACTCTTGACTAACATAAGAGTAGCATTCCATTATATGGACGAGGAGATGATGAAAAAATTGATAGTGGCCATGATCCTCCCCAGGTTAGAATATGCAGCGGTAGTGTGGTCCCCACACAAAAAGAAAGATATAAACAAGATTGAGAGAATACAAAGAACAGCAACCAAGATGGTCCCCAGTCTGACAGACCTGTCATACAGAGAGAGGCTGGAAAAACTGGATTTTCCTTCCTTAGAGGAAAGGAGAAAGAGAGGAGACATGATTGCAGTGTTCAGGACCTTGGTGGGAGTAGATAATATTGACCGGGAAGATCTGTTTGTATGGGATAAGAGAGTAACAAGAGGACACGGAATGAAACTGAAGAAGCCAAGCTGCTTGAAGGATATCAAGAAATATAGTTTTCCTTATAGATGCACAGAGCTGTGGAGCAGCCTGGGCAAAGAGATCGTCCAGTCTAAAAACTTAAACGAGTTTAAAGCTAAATTTGACTTATTGAGAAACAGTGACGGAAACCCACGAGCATAGTACATTCCGTGTATATCACAATTAGGTATATTAGGTAAATATTTAAATATTTGGAACGACTTAGACAAAGAGGTGGTGCATGAGAAAAACATTCATGTGTGTAAAGGTAGACTTGATAAATGTGGATATGGAGACAGGACAACACAAGCATTGCTCAATTCCTGTATACTACAAATAGGTAAATACAAATAGGTAAATACACACACACACACACACACACACACACACACACACCATATTTACCATGGGAGGTGGGTGGAGGGAGTGGGGGGGGGCAGCTTGACTTCAATTTCAGTGTGCACTTTCTTATGACTGTCTCCATGCCTTCACCTCAGGGGGGCCAGACTTCGACTCCTGTGAGACAAAATAAATCAATTAGGAAAAGGTGTTAGGGAGCTTTGATGGTGCTGGATGGATTTATGTAACACAGGACAGAAGGGTGTAATAAGCACAATAAATCACTTAGGAAAAGGTGTTAGGGAGCTTTGGTGATACTGGAAAGATGGAAAACACACACACACACACACACACACACACACACACACACACACACACACACAATATCACTTAGGAAAAGATGTTAGGGAGCTTTGGTGGTGTTGGAAGAATTTATGTAACACAGGACAGTAAGGTGTAATAAGCAAAATAAATCACTTAGGAAAAGGTGTTGGTGATACTGGGGAAAAAAATCACTTTGGAAAAGGTGTTAGGGAGCTTTGCTGGTGATAGATGGATTTCTGTAACACAGGACAGTAAGGTGTAATAAGCAAAATAAATCACTTAGGAAAAGGTGTTAGGGAGCTTTGGTGATATAGGAAGGATTTATGTAACACAAGACAGTAAGGTGGAATAAGCAAAATAAATCACTTAGGAAAAGGTGTTAGGGAGCTTTGGTGATATAGGATGGATTTATGTAACACGAGACAGTAAGGTGTAATAAGCAAAATAAATCACTTAGGAAAAGATGTTAGGGAGCTTTGGTGATATAGGATGGATTTATGTAACACAAGACAGTAAAGCGGAATAAGCAAAATAAATCACTTAGGAAAAGGTGTTAGAGAGCTTTGGTGTTATAGGAAAGATTTATGTAGCACAGGACAGTGAGGTGTAATAAGCAAAATAAATCACTTATGAATAGGTGTTAGGGAGCTTTGGTGTTATAGGAAAGATTTATGTAGCACAGGACAGTGAGGTGTAATAAGCAAAATAAATCACTTATGAATAGGTGTTAGGGAGCTTTGGTGATACTGGAAGGATGGAAAATATAGGAAGACAAAGAAGAAAAAAAAGGAAAAAAAAAATCACTTATGAAAAGGTGTTAGGGATCTTTGGTGTTATAGGAAGGATTTATGTAGCACAGGACAGTGAGGTGTAACAAGCAAAATAAATCACTTAGGAAAATTTGTTAGGGAGCTTTTACTTATAAATGCTCCTGTGGGGGAAACAGAGAAGGAAAATACCAGGTGTGAGTCTCCTTGGTTACTAGTCAAATTTATCCTTCACTCTGACTACACCTGGCCATCAACTCAGCTGAAAGGGGTTACAAAGCTTTGTTTAGGAATGAGTCTCCTTGGTTACTAGTCAAATCAACACTCCAATCTGACTACACTTGCCATCAACTGAGCTGAAAGGGGTTATGGATCATTGTTATGAGGCAGGAATGAGTCTCCTTGGTTACTAGTCAAATCAACACTCCAATCTGACTACACTTGCCATCAACACAGCTGAAAGGGGTTATGGATCATTGTTATGAGGCAGCAGGTCATTTGTTTTTCCTTCCTCTGTTATCTGAAGGCAAAAAACAACAAGCCAGACATGGCAGCACCACCGGGCTATTCCCGCCTGTCCTGGTGGAAAGTTTTCGTGTGACCGTAATTTCCAAACGGACACAAGCGTTTTGTCCGGATAGTGGGAAAAATTGTACGAATAATGGTTTGCAACAGCCAGGTGACAGGGTCCAGGTAATGGATGGTCTGGGTAGTGGTCATCTGGATAATTAAGAGATTACTGTATATAAAATATCTAATAGATAAAATGCAGAAAAATTATAGATACAACAGATAATATGTAGATACAATGGAGATAAAATGCAGGTTCATCCATCCATCATTCAATCCTACATTGCCCCATGAGGAGCGTAGGAGCCCAGGGCTAGGCAAGTTGGTCCTGACATTTAAGATGAGTGACCAGCCTCACTCATCCCTGAGTGGCATTACATGAGCAATAAACCCCAACCACCCCTTGGATATAAACCTTCACCGGCTCAATCCAATTGGAGCGCCTTAATTACCCACTAAACCACCAGGTGCCATAATTTGGTTATATGGTTACCACCCAGCGTAGTAAATGGTTTAAAGTGTAAAGGAAACCATTTGGCTTGTCACTCAGTGTAGAGTTACGCACAGGCAGAAGGAAGAGGAAAGAATGAAGGAAAGAAAGACGGAAGAGGGAGTGTAAAGTTACCCATTGGCAGAAGGACAAGGAAAGAATGAAGGAAAGAGAGAAGAGGATGGAAGGAATAGGCAGACACCCAAAGCAGCACTATACTGAGTGAGTGGATGGTGAGTGCCCTCATCTACCACATAATAATAATAATAATAATAATAGTAATAATAACAATAGTAACAGTAATAATAATAATAATAATAATAATAATACCTGTACTGTATATGGAATTCTGATCCACCCACATACACCAATATACAGTAGTTGCCTCAGCCCTACTGTATTTCCCTATTACAAATACTGTACTTACCGAGATATGGTACTTATAAAGGAAGGAGGTGTGTGGGGCCATCTGTTGTGTGCAAGGGGAACTGCCGGGCCTCAGGTTGAATGCTGTATGGAGTAGAAGAGTTAGATGTACAATAATAATAATAATAATAATAATAATAATAATAAATCATCATCATCATCATCATCATCATCATCATCCGGACCTCCTTTCAAACCCTAGGACAGGGTGAGGAGTAGCAACATCCAGACAGCCCAAGGTTGCCCAGTCCAGTAGGCCACACTTCCATTCACTCATCATTCAAGACCCCAGAATCCTGGGTCTATCTGATATGCCAAAAACTTTCACCACATTCTGTAGCTTCACATAAATGTATCTGATAGATAATAATAACTAATTTATTTATTTATTTTTTATTGCCAGATGCCATAATCCCATAAGGGGTGGCCATTTGACCTTGAGTTACCGGTATTTGTTTTACAGGGAGGGGCACTAACCCTCCACCAACCCACGTATGGTTTGGTTATATGGTTACCACCCAGCATTGTAAATGGTTTCCTGGCTTACAGGAAACCATTGGCTTGTCACTCAATGTAAAGCCACCTGTAAAGGAAAGAAAAGCAATAAGAAGTGACAGGAAAGATGGGAGAAGTAGGAAGAGAGGAGGGCAGGCACAGAAAAAGAATGATAAAGGCTAAGGAAGAAGTAGGCAGCACTACATTAAGTGAGTGGATGACGGTCGCCACCACCCACCACTAATAACAATAATAATAATAATCCAAGAGGTGGTTGGGGTTGACTGCTCATGTAATGCCACTCAGGGATGAGTGAGGCTGGTCACTCATCTTAAATGTCGGGACCAACTGCCTAGCCCCGGGCTCCTACACTCCTCATGGGGCAATGTAGGATTGGATGATGGATAATAATAATAATAATAATAATAATAATAATAACCACAACCAAATTAGTACCCTACTTGGTGATATGATGAGCAATACCGGTACATTAATAACAATTAGCATCACAATAATAATAATTATAATCTATCTATAGTCAGACGCCTTAATCCTGTAAGGGGTGTCCACAAAAAAATAGCTTCCATGTCGCCCTGTCCCCTGCCATTTCGTTGCCCTCTCCCACAGCTCACACCCCCCTCTCTCACATACCTTTTGACTCCATCTCATTCTTGGTCTCCCCCTCCCTCTCCCCTCCTCCACCTCCTTGCATACCTTCTCCTCGTTAGTCCCTTGCTCTCCATCTTTTCCACATAACCAAACCACCTCAGTGTATTTCTCCTAACGCTTCCTATCATATCCACATCCACGTCCACAATGCCCCTTCACTTCTTCATTTGTCAGCCTGTCTCTCCATGACTCCACATGCTCCTCTTAAATAACTCATTTCCACTGCTCTCACTCTTGACTTGTGTCCCTCCAACAACGTACAAGTTTCACTTCCATACGTTAGAGTTGGTATCACAATACTGTCATGCAGTGACTTTTTCACTTCCATACTCACTTCCCTGTTCCTTATCACTGCTTTCAAAGAACCAGCAACCTTTTGTCCTTGTTGCACTGCCTCCTCTAAACTTCCGTCCTTCCTCAATTCAAATTGGAAACAAAATCCACTCCACAAAACAATCGTCAGTAACAAAATCCACTCCACAAAACAATCGTCAGTAACAAAATCCACTCCACAAAACAATCGTCAGTACAGCAAAAGAGACATGGATAATAAGTAGGATACAATAACAACACAAAAAATCACTTTTACACCCAAAATAGTAAAAAAAAAAAAAAAAAAAAATGAAATGGAAAAAGTAAATGCATTTGGGTACATTTGAGTCTCTTCCACTATGCCAGAAACAAACACTCACAGGTAGGGCTTAAGGAACATCATAACAACAAGGGGGACAAAATTATGCAGGAAAAGCTCTGCCTCCCTCTGCTTCTTGGTAGTGGCTCTGGTGACCCTGATACACGTCTACAAAGTATGCGCCTGCTGTGTGGATTCCTGCAATCGTCGGGGCAGCTCACCCGCCTGTGACCGAAGACACTGCGTCATCGGCTGAGGAAAGGCAGTGGGTCATGTCCTCAACTGTGGCCCTTTATACCCAGAAGATGAAGGTCATTTATCACCCTGAAAGTAATGAGAAAAATACAGAAAACAAACTGGAGGAAAACAGTACAAACTGAACTGATAAGGTCTTTCTGCTGCTTAAAGTGTACATTTACCAGATTTTTTTTTTTTTTGGTAAAAGTACACTTTTATTACTGAAATAAGTTTCCTGGCAATTATGATAGGATGTTTTAGGCATTAACCCACCCAGACCTCATTCAACCTAACTTATACCACAATAGTGAATGAGAGACCTTATACTGTACTACACTCGTGTGGATGTCTTGCTGAGGGGGAGGGCACAAATTTAAACCAAGTTACGTTTCGTTTCGTTTTCGTTTCGTTTTTAAAGGCTCCAACATGCTTGCATGTGTCGGCCTTGGTCACCTAATGGCGGCTCTCCACGCTGCACGATCCACTGCAGCCTCCCTGTTCAGTCCCTTAACCCTAAGGTCACACTTAATGACCTCGTCCCATGTCTTTCTCGGTCTACTCCTCATAACCCCACCCCCAATATTAACACTTCTCACCTTCCTCACCCAATTATCATCCCCCATCCTCTCCACATGTCCAAACCACCTCAATCTACCTCTCCTCATCACAACACCAATACACTCCAGTCCCATCCTACCTTTCAACTCTTCCATTGTAAACCCAGCCCCTCCAGGCATTGGATGCAGGGACGCACTGCACATCCACCTAATCATTGTCATTTCTGTACGTCTGAGCCGGCGAATGTCTTCCTCCTTCACTGCCCAGGTCTCACTGCCATACAGCATTACACTCCCAACACATGCTGCATACAAAGACCCCTTAGCACGTAGGGAGAGCCCTCTCAATGTCAGGAGAGGCAAGAGCTCCCTGAACTTCTTCCAACCACTTTTCACTCTAGCCACAGAGCTAGCTCCAGCCCCACCTCCAGCACACAAAATGTCTCCCAAATAACAAAACTCTTCCACACACTCAAGAGATTCACCTGCAAGTTCAATCCTTTCACGTCTGACAATCTCCACCTGCTCACCCCGGCACGCCGTACATATAAAATCAGCATTATCTCGCAGTCTACCTCTTATATCACTACATCTCTTATGCACCCATTTATCACACACACCGCACAAGATGGAATTACTTCCCACGCCCTTGTGGCAAACTGCACATGGCCACTCTCCCTCGTCTTTGACAGTACCGCCACCAACCCTAGATATCATCACTTTTGTTTTATCTGCATTTACCCTTAAACCCTTTTGCCCCATACCATCTCTCCACTTCCTAAACCTTTCCTCCGCCTCCTTTTCATTCTCTGCAATCAACACCAAATCATCAGCATACAACAACTCCCACAGGAGTCCGTTTCTAAAGTCACGTGAAAGGGCTTCAAGTACCATGATAAACAACATGGGACTCAAGACTGACCCCTGATGCACACCAACATTCACGGAAAACTCATCACTCAAATCTCCATTCACTCTCACCTGGGTGTGAGCACCCACATACATGGCCATAACCACCCTAACCAGCCACTCCTCCAAGCCAAGCTTTCTCATTGCCTACTTCACCACCTCTCTAGGGACTCTGTCAAAGGCCTTTTCCAAATCAACAAAAACAAACTAAAGATCCCTTCTCCTACCAATATATTTTTCCTGAAGCTGTCGAACAATGAATATGGCATCAGTGGTCCCCCTACCTGGCATAAACCCAAACTGCATCTCATCAATATTCACTCTTTCTCTAATCATAGCTTCTAAAACTCTCTCCATTACCTTCATTATCTGATCTAAAAGCTTTATACCTCTATAATTTCCTCTTTTCAGGGCATCACCCTTCCCTTTTGTACACATTTACAATTACACTCTTCAGCCAATCATCTGGGACAACACACTCATAAATAATCCTATTTATCAGGTCAGTGACTAAACTTACCCCTATATCGCCTGAGGCCTTCAACATTTCGGCAGTCAACCCAGACACACCTACTGCCTTCCCCACCCTCATCCTGCCTATTGCCTCACTCACAGTACCAGTATCAATCAAAGGCCTAGGGCCAGACACTGGATCTGCTGGCTCCAAACCTTCACCCAGTCAAACTCCTCATTCAACAACCGGTTATAATGCTCTCTCCATGCATCTTTAATATCCTCACTGTTCACCACTACCCTTCCTTCATCATTCTTCACACACTGCTCACCTATGATATCCCGATTATCCCTCTTCACCTGACCTGCCACCCTAAATAAATTTTTTCTTTCCCCATGATTTAGGTTATCAAGTAATTGTCTCTGTGACTCAGACTTTGCCCTGTATACCTCTCTTCTAGCCCTACGCTTGGCAGCCAAATATTCCTCTTTGCTACCACTCTTCTTCCATTCCCGGAAAAGCCTTCTTTTCTCCTTAATTGCAGCTTCTACACCCTCATCCCACCACCAAGTTACTTTATGTCTTGGTGGTCCTTTTGTCCAACCGCATGTTACATCAGTAACTCTCAAGAAATTGTTCTTGAGGGCTCTGTACTGTTCATTAATGCCTCTGTCTACAGCTCCCTGTTCAGCCACCATTCTCCTCAACTCACTATAGAAGGCATCCCTTACTACTTGGTTTTTCAGCTTCCATATTTTCCTCCTAGGTACATAAGTCCTCTTTTTCATCACTTGTTCGTTAAGCACCATATCACAAATCAATAGTTTGTGCTGCTGCACACACTTCTCACTTCCTATAACTTTAACATCCCTCACTAACCTGCTATCGGCCCTCCTAACCAGAAAATAATCTATCTGACTGCTATTTCCCCCAGACTCATACGTAATTAACCTACTGTCTCTTTTCCTAAAATATGTGTTGCACACAATCATGTCCGTTGCCTCCCCAAACTCGAGTATCCTTTCCCCTTCTGCATTCCTTATACCATAGGCACATCCCCCATGCACTCCTTCATAACCTTGTGCTGCTTCACCTACATGACCATTTAAGTCCCCTCCCAAAATCACTATCTCATCATCCCACATACCACCCACTACACGTATTAAATCATCCCAAAATCTATCTTTCTCTGATTCATCCAATCCTGCCTGTGGAGCATATGCCGATATAATCGCAGCTATTTTTCTTTCCAACAGAATTTTCACTACCGATATCCTATTGCTTACTCTCAAAACATTCATAACATATTCCACCCATTTCTCCGCAACCATCACACCAACACCTCCATATCCATCTGTGCCCCCCTGTCAAAACAACTTATAGCAACAGTCCTTCCCAACAATCTTTCTCGCTGATCCCCCCCTGTACCGGACTTCCTGCAAACACGCCACATCCACCCACCTCCTACTGAATGCCTCAACGACTTCCCCTCAAACTTCCCACACTCCATGAACCCACCCTCATCCCCATGGGTGATTTACTGTCCTCAGGCTTGCTTTGAAACTTATTTTGTTTTGTCATCTTCAGTATTAATAAAGGGGGACAGACACAGCACAGGTCCCACTCACTGCACAGTCCCAGGTCCAGGCAATGGATCTGGGACCCCTAGCCCACCGGCTTACCAGTGGCTGTGGTAGTGGCCTCGGGGGCACCCTGCCAGGACAGCTGCAGGGACACCCTCCAAGTGCGTCTTGGCACTGTAACTATCCCACCATTATACACCCACTGATAGGGCAGCCTCCTGGGGCATATATACAAGTATATATGCCCCAGGTATTCATGATGCTCCTGAGGGTGAAAATACAAAGTATACGTTATATGATAGAGGAACAGTAAATAAATACAGCGATGTCATATTTCCTGCCACGAAATTGGATGTGGAAATTTATCTTCAGCTCCGAGGAAACAGTTTATAACACTTTTGGCATTTCAGTATCAGATTTCATTGGTAATCAGCACAGCAGTATAGCTAACTTAAGGCCTGAATGGAAAGAAAACAGCAAAGCTTTACTCTTTATAACTGCATAAAAGACACAGTATTTATTGGTTGTTTTTCTTATGAAAAATTCTACTAATTATTAATGAATATCTGAAATCCCTAGGTTTTTAAGAATTTTGCCTGGGCATATATGAGAGAGGGGGGTGTGAGTTGGGAGCAGGGCAGTGAAATGGCGAGGGACAGGGTGGTGTGGAGGCGATTTGTTTGTGGCCACCCTGAATGGGATTGAGGCGTCTGGCAATGGATGGATGGTCTTTCCATCTCTACGTCTTTGAAAATTAGTAAAAAATTCCCAGGTTCAGGGATATGTCCCAACAGTTAGCAACACTGCTGTGGTGAGATGAGTAAAATAGGGCATCAGATAAATGTGGTGTAAGAAATGAAGGCCCCGTTGATGGCCAAAGGCTGGTGGGAACTGGAATACTCGGCCATACAGGACCCGCATTCTCTTAGCCGTTCACAAAGACCTAGTTCCATGTTTCCTTTTTGGCAGGATGTTCTGAGTGAGTGCCAGTTCAAAAGCCACACCTCAGTGAAGCAGCGATGACCCTCACACCAAGACCTGTGGCCGATGCTCAGAACTGTTCACCAAGATGGGCCGTGCAGTGTAGTGAAGGATTTTATCACCACCTCTTTAAGGCATGGTAGAGCCTGTGCATTTCTTCTTGCTGAGATGGGTAAAGAGTTTGATTTTCTGCTCTTGTTATTTTCTTCTGTATGCTACATACTGTAGTGCTGTCACCCTCCATAACTCTGTGACCCCATTATTGCACAATTTTAACTCCCCAAAGAATACATTTGTACTTTCAGGCAAACACAATTTTGTGGATAAAAAAATGTTTTTCTGATTACTTTTTGTGGTTCATTTCATTTTGACTCATTTTCAGAATTGCCTCGTTTCCCTGTTTTTCCTGCCTCCTCCGTCCCTCTATTGAATGTAGGAACCCATGCAGAGAAAAGAAACATTTTTGCTGGAAAATGATGGTTCATATCAAATGGACTGAATAACAAATTGGAAAACCCATGTTTTATCCAAACCTAACCACATCTAACTTAACCTGACTGGGTGCCTTTGCTCCTCAGACTCCCCAAAGCATTAATGTAACCTCATCTAACCCAGTCACACTGCAGGGAAGAAAAATGAGACAATGAAGTTGGCAGTTTTAAGCATTAATCTAACTTCATCAAACTAAGGAAGTGGTAAAGGAAGTGGTTGTTGCTGGTGATGAGAGGAACCAGTAGAAAATAAAACTGTATACCCAGTGTTTGCCAGTCAGTATAAAAAATGCAACACACCCTTGTTATACAGTCACTATAGTGTACGGTCATTTGCTTGTGAGATCAATACAAATTTAACATTTTTTTATTATACAGTCACTGTGATGCCTGATTTCTCATTACCAGTCTCTGATCTTTTTCTTGCTTTCATGATTACAATGCAAAATACATTAAACAATTGGCCGTGTGGAGAGTGAGAGACTGACAAGGAGAGTGTATGTGAGTGAGGCAGAGGGGGAGAGAGGGAGGGGGAGGCCAAGGATGAGATGGAGGGATGGAGGGGAGAGGTATATGAGAGAGAGGGGTGTGAGCTGGGAGCAGGGCAATGAAATAGCAGGGGAAAGGGCAACATGGAAGCGATTTGTTTGTGACCATCCCTTACGGGATTAAGGCGTCTGGCAATACTGTAGATGGATAGAGAGTTTCAAAAATGCATGGCAGTTGTAAAATGGTGGTGTGCTGTACCCAACAAAGCATCACCGGATTAGCAAGTGGAAAAGCAGGTGAATATACAATAATGAAAGTAGTAGAATCAGTTAGTTTCAGGAAAAGGTGTATATTGAATTTATCTCATTAAAACCAAGAAACAGTGTGCACCAAAGTGTGTGCTGAGTGAAGTATGGTATTCTTGCCAGCAGACTGGCAGAGTTCACCATCTAACCAAATCTCTCCCAGTAAATGGTACCATAATGTTAGTTTTTCATTTTCATTTTTTTCATTCATTTTTTTTTTCATCATCCAATCCTACATTGCCCCATGAGGAGCATAGGAGCCCGGGGCTAGGCAAAGATGAGAGTGGCCAGCCTCACTCATCCCTGAGTGGCATTACATGAGCAATGAACCCCAACCACACCTTGGATATAAACCTGCACCAGCTCAATCTGATTGGAGTACTGTAATTACCCACTAAACCACCAGGCACCAACATTTGGTTATACGGTTACTACCCAGCATAGTATTTTTTTTTTCTTAATATGTGAACAGTAACTCTAGATGTATGGGCACACAGCATATTTTCCTTAGAGTGATCCTTTTCACAGGCTGATATCTGAAAGCATCAGCCCGGTAAGGAAGGCAGCAAGAAGGAGGCGCTGCAGATCTTGGCTGAACCATGCAAGTCATTATTGCTGGGAGATCCTGACGGGGGGAAGGGTGGTTGCCTGGACACCTGCATGAGGGGACCTTCGTGGATGGAGTGAGAAGGTGAGTGATGCTTAATTTGTACCTTACCCAGAATGAATGAGAATTGCAAGGCTTGATGAATAAAAATATTGATGATAATGACATATATATTTTCCTTTTTCTGGATCATAACTGCTCCATGTATAAGAGTGAGAAGAGAATTGATGGTGATGATACTGAATGGAGATTTGGTTGATGAGTTTTCCGTGAACGTTGGTGTGCATCAGGGGTCAGTTTTTAGTCCCATGTTGTTTATCATGGTACTTGAAGCCCTCTCACGTGACTTCAGAAATGGACTCCCGTGGGAGATGTTTTATGCTGATGATTTGGTGTTGATTGCAGAGAACGAAAGGAAGGCGGAGGAAAGATTTAGGAAGTGGAGAGATGGTATGGGGGATAAGGGCTTAAGGGTAAATGCAGATAAAACAAAAGTGATGATATCTAGGGCTGGTGGCGTTACTGTCAAAGACGAGGGAGAGTGGCCATGTGCAGTTTGCCACATGGGCTTGAGAAGTAATTCCATCTTGTGCGGTGTTTGTGATAAATGGGTGCATAAGAGATGTAGTGGTATCAGAGGTAGACTGCGAGATAATGCTGATTTTATGCGTGCGGTGTGTCGGGGAGAGCAGGTGGAGATTGTCAGACGTGAAAGGATTGATCTTGCTGGTGAATCTCTTGAGTGTGTGGAAGAGTTTTGTTATTTGGGAGACATGTTATGTGCTGGTGGTGGGGCTGGAGCAGCTCTGTGGCTATGGTGAGCAGTGGCTGGAAGAAGTTCAGGGAGCTGTTGCCTCTCTTGACATTGAGAGGACTCTCCCTCCATGCTTAAGGTTCTTTATATGTGGCATGCATTAGGAGTGTAATGCTGTATGGTAGTGAGACCTGGGCAGTAAAGGAAGAGGATATTCGCAGGCTCAGACGCACAGAAATGACAGTGATTAGGTGGATGTGCAGTGCATCCTTGAGTGTGAGGCTTGGGGGGGCTAGGTTTACGATGGAAGTTAAGAGGTAGGATGGGACTGGAATGTGTTGATGTGATGAGGAGGGGTAGATTGAGGTGGTTTGGGCATGTGGAGAGGATGGAGGTTGACAGTTGGGTGCAGAAAGTGAGAAACGTTAACTTTAGAGGTAGGGTTGTGAGAGGTAGGCAGAAAAACACCTTGGATGAAGTCATTGACTGTGACCCCAAGGATAAGGGACTGAATAGGGTGGCAGCTAGAGTTTGAGTTGCATGGAGAGGCGCCATTAGGTGATGTAGGCTGATGCATGCAAGCGTGTTGCAACCATTAAAAAACAAAGATGACAATGATAATGATTTTTGTCGGCAGATGGAGGAGTGGATGGTGAGTGTCATTGTGCCATCTTGTTCTGACATCAAGGTTGGCTGGAAATTGATGGAACCTGCTGACAGACAATACACCAGAAAGGAAGAAGATGGGAGAAACCTTTACTTTGCAGTGAACCAACATGGGCTGCTGCTTAGATGATGATGGTGGACAGAATTGCAAGAAATCTGCATCCATTCATCTCACAGTGATGTTAAAGGTAAACCAGATTTCCTTTCCATATCCTTTGTAGATGCAGGCCTCGTCAGTCAGCCACACCCTAAGGATTTTTATACGCAGTGTCACTCTATCAGGGACCCGTTGGGTACGTCAGCTTAGCACCCTAGGAATTGTCAGGCATTAGGTTCTTCACTAGTTTAGCAAAGGCCAGTATGATCCCACATGTCTAGTGCTTCTGTATGTGTGACAATTATTATTATTATTTTTTTATTTATTTTTTTTTTTTTTGCTGGAGTTTTTGTGTATTATCTCTTCTTTAGTGATTACTGTTTGCATAGTACATGATAACATTTCTCTTTTGTTGCTGTTTATACCTTCTTAGTACTGTATCAGCATAGTCTGCATCAGTAGCAGCAGCACAATCACCCATACCTCTTTTCCTACCCTTGGATGGGGGGCGTGTGAGGTCGGGTGTACAGAGGCAAAAAGAGAGAGAGAGAGAGAGGGAGAGAGAAAATAACTAAGTCTGTCCAGTTGAATGAACCACACTAATAATTCCAGCTTCACTTTAGTAACATCAGTTTAACAACATAGTATTTGCATCAGTTAACAACATAGTATTTGCATCAGTTAACAACATAGTATTTGCATCAGTTAACATATTAGTATTTTGCATCAGTTAACAACATAGTATTTGCATCAGTTAACAACATAGTATTTGCATCATGAACAACATAGTATTTGCATCAGTTAACAACATAGTATTTGCATCAGTTGACATCATAGTATTTGTGTCAGTTAACATATAAGTATTTTGCATCAGTTAACATATAAGTATTTTGCATCAGTTAACATATTAGTATTTGCATCAGTTAACATGTTAGTATTTGCATCAGTTAACATGTTAGTATTTGCATCAGTTAACATGTTAGTATTTGCATCAGTTAACTATCTGTCTATCTATTGCCAGTCGCCTTAATCCCATAGGGGTGGCCACAAACAAATCGCCTCCACGTCGCCCTGTCGCCCTCCATTTCACTGCCGTGCTCAGTTAACACAGTAGTATTTACAACCCCAGGCTTATTTGAACATGAACCCTTCCTCTGCAGTCTTCCATCCTCCATTTGGGGATGTGGAGGAAATTGAGGAACGTTTGTTTAGCCAGGCAGGGGAGCCATCTGGTTTTTTCATTGCGTAAAAGCAGATATTGAGATCTGCCCTTTCCTTTCCTCCATCCTTCTTTCCTTCCATCCTCTTCTGTCTTTCTTTCCTTCATTCTTTCCTTGTCCTTCTGCCTGTGGGAGACTCTACACTGAGTGACAAGCCAAATGGTTTCCTGTACACCAGGAAACCATTTACTATGCTGGGTGGTAACCATATAACCAAATTATGGCGCCTGGTGGTTTAGTGGGTAATTAAGGCACTCCAGTTGGATTGAGCCGGTGAAGGTTTATATCCAAGGGGTGGTTGGGGTTTATTGCTCATGTAATGCCACTCAGGGATGAGTGAGGCTGGTCACTCTCATCTTAAGTGTCAGGACCAACTTGCCTAGCCCCGGGCTGCTACGCTCCTCATGGGGCAACGTAGGATTGGATGAAGATGATAATGATAAAAATGACAGCATGTTTCCACCTAAAGAATTCCTGTATTGGGGTTGGCCGTGGCACAGCTGATATTCTCAATGTACTGGAAGCCAAACCAAAAGCCTGTCTATCTATCTATCTATTGCCAGATGCCTTAATCCCGTAAGGGGTGGCCACAAACAGATCACCTCCATGATGCCCTGTTCCCTGCCATTTCACTGCCCTGCTCCCAGCTCACCCTCCCCCTCTCATATACCTCTCCACCCCATCTCTCCATCTCATCCTCGGTCTCCCCCTCCCTCTTCCTCCCTCCACCTCACTCACATACATTCTCCTCGTCAGTCTCTCAAAGAAGCCACAACCAGCTAATTACCTTCCAACAGTTGCTGGAAACTGTTGGGGGAAAAAACAGCAATTTGAGATATATGATACGATTTGTAACAATTTGAGAGTGTGTGCTTGGATGTTGACTCTTCTATGCAGTCAGTTGGATAAAAAGCCTAATAATATGCAGGATAAATGACTAAATAAGAGATGTTATTAAATCAGCAAAGGCACTGGGAATGTTAGCCTGAGTAGCATAGGTGTTAGGGTCATATTAACACTGAGTGTGTGAAGGTGTGGACAAACTTGTAGTGTTTAACAGGTACTTCTTGCAGCAGGACACCAGGACTGAACATCTGACTTACCTTACCTTGCCTTAGCCATAGCTCCTGTAAGTGGTAACATTCTTACCATCCAGTATTATGAGTTTTTCAGGAGATTTAGTGAAACAGAAGTTTGACCTGAATATTTAGAGGTTAGATAGATTTCACACTCACCTTAAATGTTAGGATCATTATGCCTAGCCCAGGGCTCTTACGCTTGTCATGGGGCAACACAGGATTGGATGATGGATGGATGGATAAAATGTTCTGCAAAACAGTTTAGGGCAAAGTTGTGCACCTAGTTGTTGTGTGAGAGTTGATATTGACACGACCTTCATGGTTACTGAAAAGGATTGCTCATTGAACACCTGTTTCAGCCACTCATTAAAGAAAACACCTCAGTATACCTGAAAGCTTGCTCTTAATTATTCATTCACTTCATCTGTCTATCTATCTATAGCCTGATGCCATACTCCCATAAGGGGTGGCCATTTGTCTTTGAGTTAGTGGTTTTGCGGGGAGGGGCACTAACCCTCCACCAACCCACTTGTTGACACATAGGGAACATGTGTGGGTTGGTTATATGGTTACCACCCAGCGTTGTAAATGATTTCCTGGCTTACAGGAAACCATTAGGCTTGTTACTCAGTGTAAAGCCACCTGAAAGGGAAACAAGTGTAATAACAAGTAACAGGAAAGATGAGAGAAATGGGAAGAGAGGAGGGCAGGCACAGCAAAAGAATGATAAATGTGAAGGAAGAAGTAGGCAGCACAACATCAAGTGAGTGGATGATGGTGGTCACCGCCTACCTCCGTTCTCTTGGTGTGGGATAAAATAAGTACAGTAGAGCAAACTAATGCAGGCATATCATTTATATTATAATTAATTTTGTGGCAGCACCCAACAGACCCCTCCATATATGACGTATCATGGAGGCGATTTGTTTGTGGCCATCCATTACGGGATTGAGGCGTCTTGCAGCAGATAGATGGGTAGATTATTTTCTATATAGTGCACATCACATGTTTGGTCCTCCCTTGGAAAGCTTATTGTATTTAGCATCTTGTTCCAGAGTTCTTTCTGTAATTTATCCATCTGTCTATCTATCTATAGCCTGACGCCGTAATTTCACAAAGGGTGGCCGTAGACAAAACGCCTCCAAGTTGCTCTGTCACCCACCATTTGACTGCCCTCCCCCCAACTCACTCCCCCCTCCCTCATATACCTCTCAACTCCATCGCTCCACCTCATCCTTGGTCTCCCCCTCCCTCTCCCTCCCTCCACTTCACCTACATACACCCTCTTAGTCAATCTTTCATCCTCCATTCTCTCCACATGTCCAAACCACCTCAGTGTTGTTCTCTTTCTGTAAACACTAATATTTTATAATGTCAGTAATGTCACCGGGGTTAACCAAATGTAGACAAAATTTGAACATGTTACTCACCCAGGTCAGCTCTGGAACTGTCTCCCTCTGTCTATATTTCCTACTTCCTATGACCTCCAGTCTTTCCAACGCAGTGTGTCCAGGCATCTCGAAATGAACAGATCTTGAATTTGGCTCTCTTTTGTGTTGTTTTTGTTTTTTCTTGGAAGGAACGGTTTGCTGGCTCCTGGCCTTTGGTTCCTTCTTCCTTGCATTACAACAAAAAAATTATTGCTGTTTCTTGTGCTGATGTCCCAGCTGTGATCACTGACATGTGCTGCTTCAGGGGTATTCCCCAGGGATTCCCCAGAATAAATACAACTTCTGTCTATCTGTCTATTGCCAGACGCCTCAGTCCCATAAGGGGTGGCCACAAACAAATCGCCTCCATGTTGCCCTGTTCCCCACCATTTCACTGCCCTGCTCCCAGCCCACTCCCCCCTCCCTCATATACCTCTCCACTCCATCCCTCCATCTCATCCTTGGTCTCTCCCTCCTGCTCCCCCCCCCCTCCACCTCACTCACATACACTCTCCTTGTTAGTCAGGCGCTAATAATAGATGGTATAAAATAGCATGTAATTAACCTCTGATGTTGGCAGCTGTGTTCAGTGGGATGTTTTATATGTTATCCTACACCATGGTCTGGGTTAGATAAAGCTGAAATAAATTCTCTTACAGTTAATTTTGTAGTAAACCATTATTATCATGGATATGTGGTAGGTGTGGGCGCTCACCATCAACTCACTCAAAATAGTGCTGCTCTTGGGTGTCTGCCCTTTCCTCCATCCTTCTTTCGTGTCTTCCTCTTCTGTCTTTCTTTCCTTCATCCTCTCCTTTTCCTTCTGCCTGTGGGTGACTCTACACTGAGTGACAAGCCAAATGGTATCCTATACACCAGAAACCATTTACTACGCTGGGTGGTAACCATATAACCAAATTTGGGCGCCTGGTGGTTTAGTGGGTAATTAAGGCGCTCCAATCGGATTGAGCCTATGCAGGTTTATATCCAAGGGGTGGTTGGGGTTTATTGCTCACGTAATGCCACTCAGGGATGAGTGAGGTTGGTCACTGTCATCTTAAAAGTCAGGACCAACTTGCCTAGCCCCGGGCTCCTACGCTCCTCATGGGGCAACGTGGGATTGGATGATGGATGGATGGCTTGTCATGGATGTTCTACACTGACACTGAGGCTACACATACATGCAGACATAGTTGCCCAATACAGACAGAAAGCCAGCAGGTGGTGGAGTGAAGCTGACTGTATGGACAACAATTTGGGACAATAAAAAGTGAGAGACTGACGAGGAGAATGTATGTGAGTGAGGTGGAGGGGGGGGGGAGAGAGGGAGGCCAAGGATGAGATGGAGGGGTGGAGTGGAGAGGTATATGGAGAGGAGGGTGTGAGCTAGGAGCAGGGCAGTGAAATGGTGGGGGACAGGGTGACATTGAGGTGATTTGATTGTGGCCACCCCTTACGTGATTAAGGCGTCTGGGAATAGATAGATAGATAGATAGAAAAAAGCCCATGGACCTTATTGCAAGCTTCTACCAAAAATGGCCATCCCTGTGCCCTTTCTTTGCTACTGTCTGTACAGGTATACCTCGATATACGATACCTCTAGATGCCATACCCCGGCTTAGCAATGGGGGTAAAAATACTGTACCAACATACCCTGCCTAACGATGGCCAGTCCTCAGTATAACAATGGGTATTATTTTTTTACCAATTTTGATGATATTATAGACTAAAATTTTGTGTTTAGGTTGATTTATAAACTGTTTTTAGATTAATGTGTTTTAGCCATAGGTGGGGTGAACATTGTCATTTTGGGGTACAGTTTACTAAGCTTGATTTTTTCCAGACTTATATTTGGCAATTTTCATCTTTTATTTGTTGGTTTTAGTGAGTTATTTACAGGTGTTAGGCTTAGGTTAGCTTCTTTTACAGCTGTTAGGCCATTAGATTGGCTTTAAACTTGTTTTTGGATTCATTTGGGTGGGTTTAGGACTTGGTTGGGGGGGAAACTCAAGGCTCAGAAACGCATCCCATTACTTTACATGTTAAATCTACTCCGATGTACGACAGCCCGCCTAACAATGGGTTCTTAATTAACCAGTTGCATCATTAAACTGGGGTATACCTGTATTTCCTACTGTCTTTCGCTGTCTTTATTTCCAACTTTCTTCCCGTCTGCATTTCCTACTTTCTTCCCCTGTCTGCATTTCCTACTTTCTTCCCCTGTCTGCATTTCCTACTGTCTTCCTCTGTCTGCATTTCCTGCTGCTTTCTTCTGTTTATTTCTGTTTTCCCCTGTTTTGCATTTCCTGCTGTCATCCTCCATCTTTATTTCTGTTTTCCTCAGTCTGTATTTCCTGCTGTCATCCTCCGTCTTCATTTCCTACTGTCTGTCCTCCAAATGTAGGGCCAGCACTGAACAGACCCAGCCCCCAAGTTGACGAAGGCTGGCTGTTGATATTACGTTTCTCTTTCCACAGTGACACCATCAGCAAGGCCTTGAAGCAGCTGCCAGTCAAATTTGCATGCCAGGGTGTTGGTGAGGCCTGGCTGGACTGGTGGTGGTGGCACAACACTGGCTGCCAACAGGGTCATCTGGGGCAGCAGTTTTTAACCTGTGGTGCTGGCGTCCCGAGGGGGCGCTGAAAGCAGTATTAAGGGCTGCTGGAAAATGCTGTATTATTATTATTATTATTATTTATTATTATTATTATTTTTTTTTGCTTAGTATTGGCATCCTTGATGTTTTACTTTTGGAGATTGTATAAAATAAATTGGTCAAGCTGTACTTCCCTTTACTTTACAGTACTTTATCCTTGTAGTTGTGAAGCAGCTGTAATGCCAGTACCAGATGCTGTAGTGCCAGTACCAGATGCTGTAGTGCCAGTACCGGATGCTGTAGTGCCAGTACCACATGCTGTAGTGCCAGTACCTGATGTAATGGTGCTGCACTAACACCACACTACAGGGGCTGCTGATGCTGGAATAGGTCAAGAAACACTGACCTGGCAAGTAGGCTGGACAACAGGTTAGACAGCAGGCTGGATACCAGGCTGATATATTCTATTACTGCTACTGCTACTATGACTACAAAAGCAAAAGCTACTAGTTACAGCTACAATAAACTCTATTACAACTACAAGAAACTACTACTACTATTACAACTACAACAAACTACTACTACAACTACAATACAAAAAAACTAAATAAGAATAATGCTGTACCTCCACCACAACTACTACTACTACGACTAGCACACCACCACTATTGCTACTACTACTACTACTACTACTACTACCACCACCACACCACCACCACCACTACTATTACTACCACACCACCACCACCACCACCACTACTACTACTACCACCACCACACCACAACCACCATTACTATTACTACCACACCACCACCACCACCACTACTACTACTACTACTACCACCACCACCACTACTACTGTACTACTGCAACTACTACAACTGCCCCACCATCACCACCTCTATTACTATACTACTACCACTACTACTACCCCACCACCATCACCACTACTACTGTACTACTGCTATTACTATTGCTGCTGCTGCTGCTGCTGCTACTACTACTACCACCTCCACCACCACCACTACTACTGCTTCTAGTACCACCACCAGGTCCACCACTACTACTATTGCCACTACCACAACCACCACCACTACTACTGCTGCTACTACTACTACTAGCACCACAACCATCACTACAACTACTGCTACTACAACTACCACTATCATTACTACTACTACTACTACTGCTGCTGCTGCTGCTACTTCTATCACCATCACCACCACTACCACTACTACTACTACCGGTACTACTACTGCTACTACCCCTGCTACTGCTGCTACTACCAGCGTCTCAACCACCACCACCATTACTACTACTACAACTACTACTACTATTATTACCACCACCATCACCACTACTACTGCTACTAGTATTACATACAGTATATTACTGCTACTACTACCACCTCCACCACTACTACTACCACCACCACCACTACCGCTACTACTACTTCTACTACTACTACCACTACTACTGCTTCTACTCCCACCACCACCACCACTACTACTACTACTCCCACCACCACCACCACCACCACTACTACCACTACTACTACTACTACTACTACTACCACCACCACCACCTCCACTACTACTACTACTGCTTCTACTACTGCTACTGCTTCTACTACCACCTCCACCACCACCACCACTACTACTACTATTACTACTATTAATACCACTACTACTACTTCTACTGCTACTGCTTCTACTACCACCACCACCACTACTACTACTACTCCCACCACCACTACCATGGTCGGGGTTGGGATGCACACCAGCAGAGATAAATAAAAATGTGATATTTCAGGTGAATATCATCAACCCAGACGACTAAATTAGCGCTGGGAGTATGGAGGGTGAGAGACTAACTAGGAGAGTGTATGTGAATGAGGTGGAGGGGGAGGAGAGCGAGAAGACCGAGGAAGACACGGAGGGATGAAGGAGGGAGGTATAGTTTGAGGGATGGGGTGAAAGTGGGAGGGATGGAGGATGAGACTAACTAGGAGTGTATGTGAGATGGAGGAGGAGAGATGGAGGGATGAAGTAGAGAGGTATATGAGAGGGGGGTGTAAGTTAGGGGTGTCCCCCCAACTTACACCCCCCTCTCATATACCTGCGACATGGCGGGGGACAGGGCGACGTGGAGGCGAGTTGTTTGTGGACACCCCTTACGGAATTAAGGCGTCTGACTATAGATAAATAGATAGATAGATACGGATCATATTAAAGATAAATATTAATCAGCAGGACAAAAACGAGTCTTTCATCTCGAACTAGAGCTCGGTGAACCATAGAAGCTTCGAATCCCGTCAGTCACCCTCTAACCGTGAGAGGGGGAGGACGCTCGAGCTGTGTGTATATTCTGTGTTGATGGTGTTTAAACAGCTTCCCCATCTTGCCGAGATGAAGGAAGGTAAGCGAGGATATTGTTCATCAGTTCTTTGATAATTACTAGTTCTTTGAGATGAACCAAATCGTCCTTATAATTGTGAAAGTGGTGTGGAAATAAGTTATCTGAGAGGAATGTGGAGCTACGTGGAGAGACAGACAGACAAATGAGAAGTAAAGGAACGCTGTGGTGTTGATGTGGATGTGGAGCTACGTGGAGAGACAGACAGACAAATAAGGAAGTATAGGAGCGTTGCGGTGTTGATGTGGATCTGGAGTTACGTGGAGAGACAGACAGACAAATAAGGAAGTAAAGGAGCGTTGTGGTGATGATGTGGATGTGAGGAGTTACATGAAGAGACAGACAGACAAATAAGGAAGTAAAGGAGAGTTGCGGTGTTGATGCGGATGTGGAGTTTGGTGGAGAGACAGCCACACAATTATGGAAGTGAAGTAGCGTTGTGGCGTTAATGTGACTGTGGAGTTAGGTTGACACACAGACAGACAGACAAATGAGGATGTGAAGGAGCATTGTGGTGTTGATGTGGATGTGGAGTTACGTGGGGAGACAGCCGCACAAATAAGGGAGTGAAGAAGTGTTGTGATGTTGACGTGGATGTGGAGTTACGTGGAGAGACGGACAGACAAATAAGGAAGTAGGAGCGTTGTGATGTCTGTGTGCATGTGGAGTTACATGGAGAAACAGACAGACAAATGAGGATGTGAAGGAGCGTTGAGGCGTTGATGTGGATGTGGAGTTACGTGGAGAGACAGACAGACAAATAAGGAAGTAAAGGAGCGTTGTGGTGATGATGTGGATGTGGAGTTACGTGGAGAGACAGACAAATAAGGAAGTAAAGGAGCGTTGCGGTGTCTGTGTGGATGTAGAGTTACGTGGAGAGACAGACAGACAAATGAGGATGTGGAGGAGCGTTGTGGTGGTGATGTGGATGTGGAGTTACGTGGAGAGACAGACAAATAAGGAAGTAAAGGAGCGTTGCGGTGTCTGTGTGGATGTAGAGTTACGTGGAGAGACAGACAGACAAATGAGGATGTGGAGGAGCGTTGTGGTGGTGATGTGGATGTGGAGTTACGTGGAGAGACAGACAAATGAGGATGTGGAGGAGCGTTGTGGTGTTGATGTGGATGTGATTGATAGTGTTGGGAAAAGCACCCTGGGATGATTTGGCCACGTGGAGATAATGGAGAGTGAGAGACTGACTAGGAGAATGTCTGTGTGTGAAGTGGAGCGTGATAGAGGGAGAGGGAGACCGAGGAAGAGATGGAGGGGTATGTTGGAGAGGTATATGCATGAGGAGAGTGTGAACTGGAGGGAGGACAGACAGATGCTGGACAAGGTGACACGGAGATTGTGTGTGGCATAGCACTTCTTCGTGACTAGCATCATATTAGAGTTTATTTCACGTAGCTCAGTGGCAGAATAAGACAATGTTGCGGCTACACTTACAGAGCACTTCTTCGTGACTAGCATCATATTCCAACGTTAATCTCTTGTTACATCTCAGCAGTGAAGATGGAGAGAGGGCAGTAATAATAATAATAATAATAATAATAATAATAAGATGATGATGATGATGATGATGATTATGACTCTCTCTCTCTCTCTCTCTCACACACACACACACACACACACACACACACACACACACACCACATTATTTCAACCCCTTCATTTGGTGCTGTCTTATTTCTCCCCCCTTCTTCTTTTCTCTCTCTCTCTCTCTCTCTCTCTCTCTCTCTCTCTCTCTCTCTCTCTCTCTCTCTCTCGTGCAGTATCAAAATACATAAAAAAATTAATCTCATGCCAGGAAGCTTTTTAGTCAGTGATATTAACTTCATTACGAGAATTAAACCAAAGAAAACGGTAAAGTGAGGATAGACTTAATGAGGCGAAAATACAGGTGTGGTAGCAAGATTAATTCGGCTCGTAACACCTGTCCCGTCGGTCTGATGTGGTTAATGTGCCTGACTCTTCATCCTGAGAGGGTTTTCTTAAGCTGCAGGAAATTGTCTGAAGCCTAGCACAGAGTAGGAGTAAAAAAATGACGTCAGCAGATGGAGTACGCTGTTCTAGATGCCACAGATCGAGTCCCGGAGGTGGCCAGAGGTTTTGAACTTTTGATATCATGTAGACGGTTTATATTTTATTTTTGTTACCTTCAGACGATTTTATTCAGCTGTGGGTAGCCTTGTCTTATGGAAGGGCTCAGTGGAATTTACCTCTAACCCCTCTAGTTCGAAAAATAATCTATCCTTCCCTCTATCCTACCCAAACATGCCTTAAACTACCATACACAAACTAACCTACCTTTTCTGACTGCCCTCCCCTCCCCTACCTTACCCAACCTACCTTGTCTGGCTATACCCTACCCATATCTACCCTACACTGCCTTACCAAATTCAACCTGCCTTGTCTGGCCATACCCTACCCTAATCTACCCTACACTGCCCTACTCTCTACCCTAATCTACCCTACACTGTCCTACTCTACCCTAATCCACCCTACACTGTCCTACTCTACCCTGATCTACCCTACACTGCCCTACCCAACCTACCTTGCCTGGCTATACCCTACCCTAATCTACCTTACACTGCCCTACCAAATTCACCTTACCTTGTCTGACTACCTCACCCTACTCTATCTAATCTACCCAGTGGCGTAGGAACCGAATGGGGGGGCAAGGGGGGTACAGGCCCATCCAATGATAGTGCTGGGGGTGGGGGGTGATGTTTGCTTAGGCGTCCCAGTATTTTCGCGCAAAAATTACATTATCACAGTGTCTATAGTGGCGGCGCACAACTCTGTGGTTGTTATTATCGTACCCTGGCAACCTATCATTCAAAAATGCGTCCAATTTCGTATATATACACGAATCGTATTATTATGCACGAATATATTATACACGAATATTATTATACACGAACATATTATACACGAATCACATGCGTCTCATATTATACACGAAATCAGACGCACTTTTGAATGGTAGGTTGCCAGGGCACGATAATAACAACCTCAGAGTCGTGCGCCGCTACTATAAAACTTCTTACTGTGACCAAGATAACAGCAACGACGTCCAGTATAACTTTCATCAAAGAATTTCTCCATCTGAAAGTAATACATTAGTGTAAATAACAAATATGAGTCATTTCCTTTATGTACTTATGGGCCATTGGCGTGGACATGGGAGGTCAAAGGGCTTACCTAACCCCACATGAGCAACATCTCTATCTATCTATCTGTCTATCAATAGCCTGACGCCCTAATCCCGCAAAGGTTGGCCGTAGACAAAACGCCTCCAAGTCGCTCTGTCACCCACCATTTGAATGCCCTTCCTCCAACTCACTCCCTACTTCCTCATATACCTCTCATCTCCATCCCTCCACCTCATCCTCCATCCCTTTATGTTGTTCCCAGCCTACATTACGTGTGACGAAAGCTTAATATCTTTTTTTTTATTTTTATTTTATTTTTAATTCAGAATATGCTCCAATACCCAGTGCATACGGCCTTAAAACGTCCCTGACATTGGTAAATCTTCAAAATTTTCCCTGGGGAGGCTACCAGCACCCCACCAAACCCCCCAGCCATCCCCCTGCCCTGTGCCCCCCCTCCCTCCAACGCCTATGTTACCCTCTCTAATTCTACCCTGCCAAACCTAACCTACCTTGCCTTACTACACTACCTAACCCTACCCTACTATACCATACCCGACCTTACTCTACCCTACCCTACCCTATGCTACCATGCCCCATTCTACCCTACCCTACCCTACCCTACCCTATCCTACCATGCTCCATTCTACCCTACCCTACCCTACGCTACCATGCCCCATTCTACCCTACCCTACCCTACCCTATGCTACCATGCCCCATTCTACCCTACCCTACCCTACCCTATGCTACCATGCCCCATTCTACCCTACCCTACCCTACCCTATGCTACCCTATCCTATCCTACCATGCTTCATTCTACCCTACCCTACCCTACCTTACCCTACTCATCCCTACCCTACACTACCCTACTCTACCTGACTCTACCCTACCCTACCCTACCTTACCTTACCCTACACTACCCTACCCTACCCTTATGTACAGTAATATCTTTACCACTATACTGGAGGGGGGTTGGATGGGGTGCAGTGGGGTAGGATTGGGGTTGGATGGGGTGCAGTGGGGTAGGAGGGGGTTGGGTGGGGTGCAGTGGGGTAGGAGGGGGTTGGATGGGGTGCAGTGGGGCAGGAGGGGGTTGGGTGGGGTTCAGTGGGGTAGGAGGGGGTTGGATGGGGTGCAGTGGGGTAGGAGGGGGTTGGGTGGGGTGCAGTGGGGTAGGATCGGGGTTGGGTGGGGTGCAGTGGGATAGGATCGGGGTTGGCTGGGGTTCAGTGGGGTAGGAGGGGGTTGGGTGGGGTGCAGTGGGATAGGATCGGGGTTGGGTGGGGTGCAGTGGGGTAGGAGGGGGTTGGGTGGGGGTGCAGTGGGGTAGGAGGGGGTTGGGTGGGGTGCAGTGGGGTAGGAGGGGGTTGGGTGGGGTGCAGTGGGGTAGGAGGGAGTTGGGTGTGGTGCAGTGGGTTAGGAGTGGGGTTGGGTGGGGTGCAGTGGGGTTGGAGTGGGGTTGGGTGGGGGTGCAGTAGGGTAGGAGGGGGTTGGGTGGGGTGCAGTGGGGTAGGAGGGGGTTGGGTGGGGTGCAGTGGGGTAGGAGGGGGTTGGGTGGGGTGCAGTGGGGTTGGAGTGGGGTTGGGTGAGGTGCAGTGGGGTTGGAGTGGTGTTGGGTGGGATGCAGTGGGAGTAGGAGGGGGTTGGGTGGGGGTTGGGTGGGGTGCAGTGGGGTTCGAGTGGGGTGCAGGGGGTTGGAGTGGGGTTGGGTGGGGTGCAATGGGGTAGGAGGGGGTTGAGTGGGGTGCAGCGGGATAGGGGGGGTTGGGTGGGGTGCAGTGGGTAGAGTGGGGTTGGAGTGGGGTTGAGTGGGTACAGGGGGTTGGAGTGGGGTTGAGTGGGTACAGGGGGTTGGAGTGGGGTTGAGTGGGTACAGGGGGTTGGGTGGGGTGCAGTGGGTACAGGGGGTTGGAGTGGGGTTGAGTGGGTACAGGGGGTTGGGTGGGGTGCAGTGGGTACAGGGGGTTGGAGTGGGGTTGAGTGGGTACAGGGGGTTGGAGTGGGGTTGGTGGGGTGCAGTGGGTAGAGTGGGGTTGGAGTGGGGTGCAGGGGCTTGGAGTGGGGTTGGGTGGGGTGCAGTGGGGTAGGGGGGGTTGGAGTGGGGTGCAGGGGGTTGGAGTGGGGTTGGGTGGGGTGCAGTGGGGTTGGAGTGGGGTTGGGTGGGGTGCAGTGGGGTTGGGTGGGGTGCAGTGGGGTTGGGTGGGGTGCAGTGGGGTAGGAGGGGGTTGGAGTGGGGTGCAGGGGGTTGGAGTAGGGTTGGGTGGGGTGCAATGGGGTAGGAGGGGGTTGAGTGGGGTGCAGCGGGATAGGGGGGGTTGGGTGGGGTGCAGTGGGAAGAGTGGGGTTGGAGTGGGGTTGAGTGGGTACAGGGGGTTGGAGTGGGGTTGGGTGGGGTGCAGTGGGTAGAGTGGGGTTGGAGTGGGGTGCAGGGGGTTGGAGTGGGGTTGAATGGGGTGCAGGGGGTTGGGTGGGGTTGGGAGGGGTGCAGTGGGTAGAGTGGGGTTGGAGTGGGGTTGAGTGGGTACAGGGGGTTGGAGTGGGGTTGGGTGGGGTGCAGTGGGTAGAGTGGGGTTGGAGTGGGGTGCAGGGGCTTGGAGTGGGGTTGGGTGGGGTGCAGTGGGGTTGGAGTGGGGTTGGGTGGGGTGCAGTGGGTTAATTGGGTTTGGGTGGGGGTGCAGGGGGTTGGAGTGGGGTTGAATGGGGTGCAGGGGGTTGGGTGGGGTTGGGAGGGGTGCAGTGGGTAGAGTGGGGTTGGGTGGGGTGCAGAAGGTTGGAGTGGGGTTGAATGGGGTGCAGTGGGTTGGGTGGGGTGCAGTGGGTTGGGTGGGGTGCAGTGGGTTGGGTGGGGTGCAGTGGGTAGAGTGGGGTTGGGTGGGGTGCAGAAGGTTGAAGTGGGGTTGAATGGGGTGCAGTGGGTTGGGTGGGGTGCAGTGGGTTGGGTGGGGTGCAGTGGGTTGGGTGGGGTGCAGTGGGTAGAGTGGGGTTGGAGTCATTTCCTTTATGTACTTATGGGCCATTGGCGTGGACATGGGAGGTCAAAGGGCTTACCTAACCCCACATGAGCAACACCTCTATCTATCTATCTGTCTATCAATAGCCTGACGCCCTAATCCCGCAAAGGTTGGCCGTAGACAAAACGCCTCCAAGTCGCTCTGTCACCCACCATTTGACTGCCCTTCCTCCAACTCACTCCTTACTACCTCATATACCTCTCTACGGGGGGTTGGGTGGGGTGCAGTGGGTAGAGTGGGGTTGGAGTGGGGTTGAATGGGGTACAGGGGGTTGGAGTGGGCTTGGGTGGGGTGCAGTGGGTAGAGTGAGGTTGGAGTGGGGTGCAGGGGGTTGGAGTGGGGTTGAATGGGGTGCAGTGGGTTGGGTGGGGTTGGGAGGGGTGCAGTGGGTAGAGTGGGGTGCCGAGGGATAAGGGGGGTTAGGTGAGGTGTGATAGTCTGAACAAATGTATTAAGTCGTTCTCAGTCTGGCAGTTAATGAAGACTGTTCCTGTGCCATCAGCTTGAGAGGGTTTCCTTAAGCTGCTTGGAATCCTCTGAAGCCTGGCAATGAGAAAGAGTAACAAATGACGTCAGCAGATGGAATGCGTTGTTCTAGGCGCCAGGGATCGAGTCCTGGAGGTGGACAGATGTTTTTATGTACTGTAGACGTATTATACTTTATTTCTGATACTGCACACAATGTTATTTAGCTTTAGGTAGCCTTGTCTTATGGAAGGACTCACTCAAATTTATATCTAACCTCTCCATTAAAAAAAACAAACACCTGATATGCGTCCTCGTACTGAATTGGCTTAGCACTCTTGCGTTCCTCGCATTAGATGGCGCCACCGCTGCACTGTGCGACGGGAAGAGGTCAAGCAGTCCAGACCTCTCTTTTTACTCTAACTTGACTTAAAATTTCCCTCGGTCTGTCTGTCTGTCTCTGTCTCTCTCTCTCTCTCTCTGTCTGTCTGTCTCTCTGTTTTGAATGCTGAGTCGTATAGATTAACTGCGTGGAATTTTTCGTCCTTTTGTGGGTTATTTCCCGTAGCTCAGAGGCAGAGTGAGACAGTACTACGGCCCTGCATCCACTTCATGGCACTTCTTCGTGACTAGCATCGTATTGTAGTGTTAATGTGTTGCTACAGGTCAGAAATGGAGATGGGGAGATGGCCAGTGCATTATAATCCAGGTTAAGTGAGTGTTTATCGTATTGTCTCTCCCAGGCTCCTTTGAAGCTCTCTCAGTCAAGCAGCATAGTCCCCCCCGTCAGCTGGACATAGAGCACTCCCCAGCATTAGAGGGTTAGCTTAGGCATTTATTAACCCCCTGATGCTATGGACAGTTCTAGTGACATTCCAGTTAAACCAGACGATTTTACTGAGCTGGGAGTGAGTCATAGGAGCCTTAGAGAGTTAATACACTGTCAGCAATAACCCCCGCATAATTGGAATAACTCTTGCATTTCTTTACAGCTGACAACAGGTGATTTGGTCCGGCCGAGTGTATAGGAGCCTGACAGATACGGTAAATAACAGTAATACAGGCAAGGTATGGAATGCATTGTAAATTATGCCAAATAAAAAACGAGAAAAAAAACACCAAGTCCTGTTTTTCTTTGCTCCCTATACTGTATGCAGGTAGATATACGATACTCTTTACTTCTTCGTGACTAGCATTAAATTAGGCTTATGTATTCTAAGTGGTTCTAGATCGTAACAACGCTTCCTTAGCAACTTGTTCTGCATGGTACACTTTAATATTACCTTGTTTTTTTGCAGATAACAACTTAGGAAAATACAGTAGAAGTTTCCGACCTCTAATAAGTATGAGCGTGATGGCCGAGTCTGTATAGGCTTGGCTTTCTAAATCAGATGACCCGGGTTCGATTCCTGGGAGGATAGATGTGAAAGTTTAAAAATATTTGTGGCGGGTCTGTAGTGACTTGTTGCACACAGGCATACTTACACGAACTCTCACACACACTTGTGCGGGTCTGTAGTGACCTGCTGCACACAGGCATACTTGCAGGAACTCTTACACACACATGAAGACACATACATTGATGTACACTTAAGCACTCAGTCACACACACTTACAGACAGACACACACACCACAGTACATCAGGGTAGGGAGTGGAAGGAAGGGGGGTTTTATTTCCAAGTCCACAAAAGGTATACCTTTTTCGGACTTTGAAATAAAACCCCCCTATCTTCCACGCCCTACCCTTATGCATAAGTTTTGCTGTAGGTGGGCGTGTCTGTCTTTGTGTGTGTGTGTGTCTAAGTTGGATGTGTGCGTATGACGTGTCTTGTGTGAGTGTGTGTAAGTGTTGACTTTTACATTCCCCCCCGGCAGTTCAACTACGTGACTGCCCACACCCCCGCCACCGGGCAGGTCACTACGTGACTGCCAAACAACCTTAATTAACCTTTAAGTCAACCGGGAGTCGAACCCGGGTCCAAAGGACATGTCACTAAGGACACTGCCACATGTTTAAATATACCTCTATCTCCCGGGATTTGAACCCGGGTCTTCAAGGTGGCAGGCCACCTCTCTACTCACTCGGCCACCACGGCCCTGGTAGGGTTGCGGCCAGAACTGGTGCTGTATTTTAGTTATTTGGTACCAATAATAAACAAGGGCAGACTGACCTGTATTGTTTATACAGCATTAAGTTGTATTAAGTCGGTAAGGAAGAGTTGTTACGATATCTCCAGAGCCACCTACAACACTTAAGACTAATTCAATACAATGCTGGTCACGAAGAAGTATTGTTTCTGGGCCACATTCAGAGCAGTAATAAGCTTTGATAAGGGGGCAGTGTCTACCCAACAGAAAACCCCTGATGGCTTTTGGCAAGGGTGACTATGAAGTAAGCCTGGAACGTAGAGCGGCTTTGATGACAGTGCCAAAGGTGTCAAAGGAATCGGTGTTTGGGTCTGCTTTAAGGCATAAGGCAAAGGAATAACCATAACTACACTGATAATGGCTTGGATAAAAGGCCACCACTTGTACAGTACCTACAGTGGCTTGGATAACACAGCCAGCCCTCCTCCTAACACAGCCCTCCTCCTAACACAGCCCTCCTCCTGACACAGCCCTTCTCCTAACACAGCCCTTCTCTAACACAGCCCTCCTCCTAACACAGACAGCCCTCCTCCTAACACAGCCCTCCTTCTAACACAGCCCTCCTCCTGACACAGCCCTTCTCCTAACACAGCCCTTCTCTAACACAGCCCTCCTCCTAACACAGACAGCCCTCCTCCTAACACAGGCAGCCCTCCTTCTAACACAGCCCTCCTCCTAACACAGCCAGCCCTCCTCCTAACACAGCCCTTCTTCTAACAGACAGCCCTCCTTCTAACACAGGCAGCCCTCCTCCTAACACAGGCAGCCCTCCTCCTAACACAGCCCTCCTCCTAACACAGCCCTTCTCTTAACACAGGCAGCCCTCCTGCTAACACAGACAACCCTCCTCCTAACACAGCCCTCCTCCTAACACAGCCCTTCTCTTAACACAGGCAGCCCTCCTCCTAACAAAGACAACCCTCCTCCTATCACAGACAGCCCTCCTCCTAACACAGACAGCCCTCTTCATAAAGGCCCGTCCAGACGATCGAGCAATGCCCGCGGGCACAAGCGAGCAGTTTGCCTGTTGACGGGCTCACCGCTTGTGCCCGCGGGCAAATGTGTAAATTGCCACGGGCAATTTACGCATTTGCCCGCGGGCACAAGCGGTGAGCCCGTCAACAGGCAAACTGCTCGCTTGTGCCCGCGGGCATTGCTCGATCGTCTGGACGGGACTTAAGTCTCCCTCCATCTCCTCCTCGTCCTCCTCCTCTCCACCTCACTCACACACACTCTCCTAGTTAGTCTCTTATGCTCCATCCTCCACACATGGCCAAACCACCTCAGTGTCTCTCCTAATGCCATCTCAAAGGACTTTCTGTATACTATCTATCTATCTATAGCCCGACGCCCTAATCCCGCAAAGGGTAGCCGCAGACAAAACGCCTCCAAGTCGCTCTGTCACCCACCATTTGATTGCCTTTCCCCCAACTCACTCCCTCCTCCCTCATATACCTCTCAACTCCATCCCTCCACCTCATCCTCGGTCTACCCCTCCCTCTCCCTCCCTCCACCTCACCTACATACACCCTCTTAGTCAGTCTTTCCTTCTCCATTCTCTCCACATGTCCAAACCACCTCAGTGTATTTCTCCTAATCTTCTCAACCACATCCACATCTACCCCACAACGTTCCTTCACTTCTTGATTCGTCAACCTGTCCCTCCACGTCACTCCACATGCTCCTCTCAAGTAACTCATTTCTGTATACGCTCATTATATAGAACTTACAAAACTAGGGGAAGCTGACAAATCTGTTTCTATCTATCTCTAGCCAGACGCCTCAGTTCCGTAAGGGGTGGCCACAAACAAATCGCCTTCATGTCGCCTTGTCCCCTGTCATTTCGTTGCCCTCCTCCCATCCTACATCTTCTCCCTCATATACCTCTCTACTCCTTCCCACAATCTCATCCTCTGTCTCCTTGGCCACAAACAAATCTTCTCCATGTCGCCCTGTTCCCTGCCATTTCACTGCCCTCCTCCTAACTTACACTCCCTCTCTCATATACCTCTCTACTCCTTCTCTCCATCTCATCCTCTGTCTCCTAGGCCACAAACAAATCGCCTCCATGTCGCCCTGTTCCCTGTCATTTCGTTCCCCTCCCTCATCTTACACCTCTCTCACAATACCTCTCTGCTCCTTCCCTCCATCTCATCCTCTGTCTCCTAGGCCACAAACAAATCGTCTCCATGTCGCCCTGTCCCCTGCCATTTCACTGCCCTCCTCCCAACTTTCACTCCCTCTCACATATACCTCTCTACTCCATCCCTATCACATCCTCTGTCGCCTCCCCTCCATCTCTCACATACACTCTCCTCGTCAGTCCGTCACTCTCCATCTTTTCAACAAGGCCAAACCACCTCAGTGTATTTCTCTAACGTTTTCTATAAAGCTGGTAAATCTGTTCCGTAAGTAGCAATGGAACTTTTAAAATCTTTGCTCCACTTTAGGCCCAAGTGATGAAGACTTTCTGTACTGGTAACTAAACAGTTTTGAATATGAGTTCTGATAAATATATATGGAACTGGTTTGGCCATGTGGAGAAGATGGAGAGCGAGAGACTGACGAGGAGAGTGTATGTGCGTGAGGTGGAGAGGGAGGGGGAGGCTAAGGATGAGATGGAGGGATGGAGTGGAGAGGTTTATGAGAGAGGGGGGTGTGAGCTGGGAGCAGGGCAGTGAAATGGCGTGGGACAGGGTGACATGGAGGCGATTTGTTTGTGGCCACCTCTTAGGGGATTAAGGCGTCTGGCAATAAACAGATAAATACACTTAACATGACTAGTAAATGGGGCCTGAGATTCAAGAGCTGGTATTCTTGAAAGTTAAGGAAGCTCCCCAACACCTTTTCCTAAGTGATTTATTTTGCTTATTACACCTTACTGCCGTGTGTTACATATATCCAGTGTGGTCATACTCATATAGCATACAGAAGGATATTAACCAGCTACATCCAAAACTAAATGACTAAGGAAGAGGTTTTAGGGAGAGTAATCCGATGTGGCCATACTCATAAATAGCATTCAAAATATTAACCAGCCACACCCAAAACTAAATCACTCAGGTGGTGGTGTTAGGG